>NC_134488.1:88866212-89166212 GCF_040206685.1 Ascaphus truei
CTCCTTCTCTCTCCTGTCTCTTTCGCTCTCTCCCTCCTCTGTCTCTTTTTCTCTCTTTCTCTCTCTCCTCTCTCTCTTTCTCTCTCTCCTCTCTCTCCTCTCTCTCTCTTTCTCTCTCTCCTCTCTCTCCTCTCTTTCCTCTCTCTCCTCTCACTCTTTTCCTCTCTCTCTTCCTCTCTCTCTCTCTTCCTCTCTCTCTCTCTTCCTCTCTCTCTCTCTTCCTCTCTCTCTCTTCCTCTCTCTCTCTCTCTCTCTCCCTCTCCCTCTCCCTCTCCCCCCCCTCTCTCTCTCTCTCTCTCTCTCTCTCTCTCTCTCTCTCTCTCTCTCTCTCTCTCTTCCTCTCTTCCTCTCTTCCTCTCTCTCTCTCTTCCTCTCTTCCTCTCTCTCTCTCTTCCTCTCCCTCCTTCTCTTCCTCTCCCTCTCTTCCACTCCCTCCCTCTATTCCTCTCCCTCCCTCTCTTCCTCTCCCTCTCTTCCTCTCTCTCCCCCTCTCTGTATCTGGATATCTTATTTACCCTATATATCTTAACTGTCCTATACTACACCAAAATAACTTATACTGCTTTCTTCCAGATCTGACTCAAGCTTCACACGGAAGACATCGGAACCCCCCCCTAACCCAGAAGACAGGTAGGGAACACATCCCCTCCAACTTATAACATTGCGGGAATGAGGTACCTGGACATTGAGGGACTGCGGATCAGGTAAGATCCCAGGCGGGATTGCTGCTTTAGATATTGTGAAGCGGGGACGTCCAGACACTGGTTAAGGGGTTCAGGAAACTAGTCATTCACCTGTGGCTTTTATTTCTAGATCCAACATTTACACACTTACACACACGTAACAAGGACTAATTGTAGTATAATGTAATAAATACATTTGTCAAAAACGAATGTTGTTCTGACTAGGAATTTATTAAATGTATTTTATTTATATATTTTATTTTAAAGCGGAGTTGGGGCGGGACTAGGGGTGGGGTTGGGGGCGGGACTAGGGGCGGGGTTGGGGGCGGGACTAGACTTAACCCCTTAATTACCTTTGTGGTTATTATCCGATATGGTATTTAAGGGGTTAATTGATATCTGAATGTAATTGCAATGTATTGGCTATGTTTTTTGTGGACAAGACAAGGATGTTGCTGACGAATGAGACTTCTTATTGATAAGGTCAGTAGTACTTAATTTATTTGAATATGCTAGTTAATGTTTTTAATAATGGGCAAATAATCTATTATCCCTATCTGGATAATAGTTATTTTGCACATTATTGTACTGTAGGTGTTGGGGGGGGGTGTTCCCCAACGGTATGTGGGTAGGCCTCCCTTGTGGGTAGTGGGTGAGGGTGGTTAGGCCTCACGGGGTGGGGGGTTACTGTGGGAGGGTATGTAGGCGTCCCGAGGGGTGGGTGAGGGTGGGTTAACCCCTTAATGACTGTAGCGGTTAATAACCGCTATGGTGATTAAGGGGTTAGGGGACATTACTTTGGATGTTTTCATTCTTGTGTCTGTTTTGCAGCAGCGGAGGGGGCATGGGCAGGATGAAGATGAGGATGGCCTTCATCGTGGCAACCGGTAATGGGTAAGTGCTATATGTATTTAATGTATTTATTCTTGTTTATGTATTTTAAATACACAGTGGGTGTATGTTGTTTATTGCAATGTTTATTGGGGGCAATTGTCCCCAATAAACATGCTATTCTGCCTTAACCCTTCATTGCCTTAGCGGCTATACGCTATGGTAATGAAGCAGCATTTCTGTATTTTAATAATATTGTGCGGGAGCAGGGGGCCCCCTGAGCTGAACCGAATTTATTTGTGGCTCAGAGACCCCCTGCTCACTTTACACTATTATTAAAAATACATTAATGTTGCTTCGTTACGGTAGCACATAGCCGCTAAGGTAAGGAATGATTGTGTATTGATATGTGTGTTTTATGTATACTGTAGATGTGCAGAGGGTCTCCGGAGCTGAACCGCTTTGGTTTTAGGTCCGGGGACCCCCTGCTTCCTGAGATACAGGCCCCTTTAGAGGGTGCCGGTATCCCTCTGCTTTCTTTACATTCCGCGGTCACGTGATCGGGACCTTTAAATGCCGAGGGATACCGGCACCTCATAAAGGGGCCTGTATCTCGGGAAGCAGGGGGTCCCCGGACCTGAAACCAACGCGGTTCAGCTCCGGAGACCCCCTGCACATGTACACTATGAATAAAAATGTATTTTAAATCATTTTTAATGTGCTGATGTTTGCGCCGAGAGAGTAGAGAATCTCTCTCTGCTGCAAACACATCTCGCCAGGGGACGGCTTCTCGGCAGCTTCTCGCCAGGCAGCCGTCTCGCTACCGGTTACTAGCCATTTTATCAAATGGTGGTGGCGCATTCATTCGCCAGGGATTCGCCCCTCTCTGCATACAGCGAGGTTAACACGCCAAAAACCTGGCGAATTGAAACCCTGGCGAATGCAATTTTTCGCCCCTTTCTGCATAGGCCCCTTTGTCTTTATTTATATGTGAATCTTCCTCGTTGTGGAGCACATCCCTACACCTGATCCAGCACCTGATTCGGGTTGTATATATCCTTTTATATTTCAGGCTATGTGCGGGGCGCCATAGATATAATATTTCACATCACATGTTGTTTCTCTGACCTGGGGTCAGTGTTATATCACAGGCAGCCGCCACTCTTCACCTATTAATTAGCATTAATTAGCATCTTTGAATTTTAGCGCTACCTTTTTCTGTTTTTCGTTAACATTAATAACCTACCACATATTTATTCATTTCCAATTAGAAATTAGAGACGTACATATATGAACATTTAAATAATTGTTTTCTAGAAAAAATTCTTTGAAAAATTCTTTCATATTTTAACTCTCAATTGTTATTTATAAATCAATAGACATTTTTATAAAATCAATATATACTTTTTTTATATTATTTTTTAATCCCTAAGAAAATGACCCAAATTCCACTCTATGTTCATACCATCTGGAAATCTGGTTTTGAGCAGAAAAATCCATTTGGATTTCATGCGATACAACATGTTGATGAGGTCACCCTTTCTTTCTCTTAGCACAACCCGATCAATGCCCACAAATTTGAAGTTATTAAGGCCTCCACTAGGGCACTCACAAAAATGTTTGGATAGTGGATGTTGTGTATCCTTCCTCCTAATTAACCCAATGTGTTCTTGAATTCTGATTTTTAAACTTCTTGTGGTCCGACCCACATATCTCATTCCACAACCACAAAAATAAAAGATAAATAACAAAATTAGAATTACAGTTAATAAAACAATTAATTCTATACTTCCTATGAGGGTTGTGGGAGAAGAAATGATTGGTGGGCATCATGTATTTGCATACATTACATGAGACACAATTGAATGAACCCTTCGTTACAAAATGTTATTTTTTTATTTATCTGTTGAAGATATCACTAGGAGAAATGTATCCTGCTATTGTCTTAGCCTTTCTAAAAATACATTTAGGACCTTTTTGGACACAATCTTTCAGGGTTGTTTCCATTTGTAAAACATTCCAGTGTTTCGCCAAAATGGCCTTTACTTGATAGCTCCTTTTGTTATACTGAGATATGAAAAACGGTGTCACCCCTAGTCTTCCTTCCTTGGGTTGTCCCCCTCTTCACTCTCGACTCTCTTGGACTAATGAGGACATCTCTGTCCATTTCTTTAACCTCTTCTAATGTCTTCTGCAGAAGGTTTGGTTCATAACCCCTTTCAATGAATCTAAGCTTCAACTCCTCAGCCTGATGGAGAAACCGCTCAATGGTTGAGCAGTTCCTCCTCAGTCTGAGGAATTGTCCCTTGGGGATACCCTCAATAAGTGGACGTGGATGGCAGCTGTCTGCCCTCAGGAAGGAGTTTCTAGAGTTCTCCTTCCTGAAGGTGTCCGTTTGAATCCGTTGGTTAAGGTCTATATATAAAAGAAGGTCCAGGTATTTGATCTGTTGCAAGTGAAAATCAGAAGTAAATTTTAAATTTAAAGTGTTGTTATTAATATATTCTATAAATTTATTTAATGTGCTCGTGTCACCATCCCAAATTAAAATCAAATCATCTATAAATCTCTTATAAAAAATCATTTTGTTTCTAAAAGGATTTATAGTGCTAAAAATAAACTGTGACTCCCACCACCCCATAAATAAATTGGCATAAGAGGGGGTGAAACTCGTCCTCATTGCCATGCCTCTAAGTTGTAAATAATATTTGTGCTCAAATAAAAAGTAATTGTGAGTTAGTAAAAATGTGATGGCTTCTATTATGAAAGTAGTGATAAATATCAAAATATCTGGATCCTCTATGAAATTTCTCACAGCTGTCAAACCTGATTCGTGTTCTATAATGGAATATAAAGACGTTACGTCTAATGTAACCCATAAGTATGTTTGTTTCCATGTAGTGTCTTCAACTTGTCTCAATAGGTCACTTGAGCCGAGAATGAAGGATGGCAGACCCCTGACAAATGATTGCAAATATCTGTCTACATATCGTGAGAGACCATCTCCCAAAGATCCAATACTTGAGACTATTAGCCGACCAGGTGAATCGACCAATGTCTTATGAAAAAAAAAGGGAAAGGTTGCGCCAAAAAAGATTATCCTACTGTTCAATATGTGGCTTCTGACGGTTTTTGGTCACTGCAAGCCACCGTAGCGAGGAGTTTGACTTCCCTGTTTTTCTGGCCCAGCGTCTCGCCGTCTGCGCATGCGCAACGGAGGAAGGAAGCTGAGTATCGTGTGTGCAGAGGGGATAGGCGGCTGGAGGAGGACCCAGCCTGTGCACGGGCTTTCGATATCCGCACTGCAGCCACCTAAAACTCAAAGCACAGACAGGAAGAACCTGCCAGCAGGGAACCAGCCAAGACAAGACACCCCAACCCAGGAAGGGACGCGCTGTGGAGTCTGGCGGCATCTCCTCCCTATGCTAACTAATATTGGTCGCTTGTAAGTTTTAAATCTCTTTTACTCACTTGTTAATAAATTGTATTGCACTATTTTTTTCCCTTTTTTATTTTTTCTTGAGGAAGATATCAGGAGGCATCCCCTTACCCTCAACCCACCCAATCAAACACAGAGGAGAAGACATCTGCTCAAGATATTAGAGATTTGATGTGAGTGTGTCTCCTCCTATAAGTGAAATTTCATTATCCATCCCCCTTCTTCCCCCCCCCCCCTATTTAAATGAAGAAGTGAATTGTGTATAACCATTGTGTTGTTTCCTCACTGTGGTCCCCCTTTCTTCTCTTGAAGTTCATACGTTTTACACGTCGTGGAGCCACAAGCAGAGTAACGCGCCAGAGGACCCTTCTCCCCTTTTCGACCAATGTCTTATGGATCTTTGGGAGATGGTGAAAAATGGGTATGACTGGATTTTATTGACAATGAATTCCGCCTCAACCTTGGAGAGTACATTTGTTGTAACACCCAGATATATCAGGTCCAACAATACATCAAGAAAAGCATTAGTGGGTCCCGAAGGAGCACAGAATAGGAGGAGATATCCTCGAGCTGGCGGTATGCCTCTCTTATATAATCTCCCCTATCCTGCACGACCACAGCCCCCCCCCCTTTTCCGCATTCTTGATAATCAATGATTGATTATCCTGCAAAGACCTGAGTGCCAACCTCTCTTCTATGGTTAGATTATCCTGACCAATCTGGCCAATGTTAAAGGAAAAACCCTGTGCGAGTAACCTAAGATCACGGATCACCAGATTTTCAAACATTGTTATGTATGGACCCCTAGCATGTATGGGATAAAAAATTGAATTTTTCTTGAGATATGAATTACAGTCACTAAAAGACTGAGAATAAGTAACGTCCACCAGCTCATCATGTTCCCCCCACAGTTCCTCCATGTCCTTCAACGTACAGAATTCACTGAATGAAGACAGACGAGCTGCAGGGGGAGAGTGGCGAGCAGATGGACCCAATGGTAATACATCAGAATCAGAAATCGTATCTTCACAAACTGGAGATTCTATAATGTCAGAGGACAGTATTACTGGGTCAATAACATTTTTATGAAAAAATCTTTTCAAAGTGAGTTTTCGCACATATTTGTGAACGTCAATGGCAGTGTTGAATAGATCAAAGTCCATAACCGGTGCATATTTCAGACCTTTGTTTAATAAAGAAATTTCTGCTTCTGACAAATCTTTTCCTGATAGATTAATCACATTATTGGGACCATCTAAGATCTGTTCTTCTTTTTTGGTGGTTTTCTTTTTTTGTCTATTCCTTTTGCCTCTCCTTTTTTTGAAACATAGAGAAATTCTTCTGAGATTGTTGCATGGATCCTGATTGATCTGATCTCGGATGGTATCCAGCCCCAGGACGCACATCTTCTCTCTTTTGTCGTGTCATCTCTCGTGCGGCATATCCTGCCTGGTCATCTGTATCAACAAAAGATACCGCATGGGGAAGTGATTCCACGTCTGATATTTCTGAATCAGCACTCTGAAGATCATTTTTCCCTTTTAGGATGGACTTTCGAGGGGTAGACCTAAAGGAAACATTATTGCTCCTGGACATGCCAAATGACCCATCTGGAATGGAATTCACCCTCTGCCAACTATAAACCTGATGTTTTTATTAGTTGGATTTATCACGGTCAAATTTGCTTTGTTTTTTGGCCATTATGTCCCCATCCACCTCTCCAATGGTCTTTGATAGTATACGATCATATTCTTTGAATCCCTCCATGTCTTTAAACTGACGTAACTTCCCTTGTAGCTCTGTTATTTGATCATCTAACAAATCTTTTTCTCTTAGTTTCTCTTTGGTAATTAAATCCATTAAATTAAATGAGCATACATTCAATCCTCTCACCCAGTTCTCCTCAAAATCTTTGTTGGGAAACCCAAATGTGGGTGCTTTCTTGATGCGAAGGCCTCTTGGGATCCTCTTGACCTTGATGTAATTTTCAAGGGTCACCGCATCCCACCAGGCTCTGGTACGTAGAATAAGTAGTTTCTCCAGTTTCTGAAAATGTATTTTCAGGTCCTGCACATCATTTGATTCTACATCAATTATGTTCTCAAATACCTGTAGAGCCTTTTTCTTCCTGGAGATATCGTCCCGACAGCTGAAAGCAAAGCCTGGTGGAGAATTGGACTCTTGAGAACTGCCTGTCTCTTCCATGTTGGTCGTTTGGATATCCAGTGAACTCACACTAGGATTGTGCAGAATCACAAGGAAAAACTTCAAAATATAAAATTAATGACTTAACCCCTGTACGGGGTAGTATTACCTGGGACCCACTCACTTCTTGAACAAATAATGTCTCTTGATCCTTAATAAGCACGAGCACTCATCACTTAGTGAAATCCAGACAGAAGGTTTAGTGATAACTGCGCTCCAGCGCTAGATCATTTAATTCATATTAGATTAACAACATGGAGTATGGCTAGTGAGATAAATATTGTCTCTGCGGGGCCAAATGATCCCTGAAGATGGGGTAAACAGTGGAGCCCCTATAACTCCGCAATGGGATGGACCCCCTCTGGACAGAATAAATGAGTTACTCACATGTAGCCTCGTTCCAATGTCCTTGTGGGATGTGCAGCAAAGTGATTGCTGGCAAATTGTAGAACGAGGAACTGGCGCACAATCCAATAAAGTGGGTCCCAGGATAAAGGAAGAATTCTTTATTTCTTAATTATCCATAGTACAAACGGAGGTGAGCACCCTCCTACGCGTTTCGTGTACACCCGTACACTTTATCAAGGAGTATACCTATTGCTCCAATATGGTTCCTTAAATACCCCAACTGTGTTTCTAATTTGCGCCAAAACCGGCGGCTAACAGGTGCTTCAAAGGAGCGTCATCATCCCTGTGTAACTACCCCCTTACCTCAAGGCAAACCACAAACAGGCAGGGATCTCCCTCGCTCCGCCCCTCTGGAGAGTATCAGATTGCGCATCCACTGATGTGAACGGTCTGTGACGCATAGGGTGCAGGCCGCCGCTCAACAACTCCTCCCACCTGCAAGGACAGGGGAAGAGCAGCCAGAAGCAATCCATCCCCGATGCGCCTCCTCACACAAGGAACCACGGATCACTATGAGAAGTAAACACAACCTGTCAATATATAACAACTCACGAACTGAGAGGGGGCTCCAAAGGGATGAATGTTATGCCACCGATCCGGTGCAATCAGAAAAATACATACAAAGTGAAAAATACAAAGTGAAACTTCCATACTTACTGTATACATACTTTGTATGTATTTTTCTGATTGCACCGGATCGGTGGCATAACATTCATCCCTTAGGAGCCCCCTCTCGGTTCGTGAGTGGATATGTAGTCCCTGCTCGGAGCCTCTTCCTATAGGCTGTATATCTCCTGCACATGCGTGACTCTCGTGCCAATCCCAATATGGCCGCCTGACGGTCTGTACCCTTCTGTGCATGTGAGACTTCCTGCGCATGCGTGACAACCAAAATGGCGGCCCGACTACTCTGATGCGCCGCGGAGCCTCTGGAGTACTACGTTCAACTGGCTCCCACCTCCCTGATGAGCCAGCAGGTCTGCCGCTGACTCCGGCGGCACCTGCGCCAACCCCCGCAGCAGAGGTAATGAGGGGAGCCCAGGGGGAACCCAGCTTTGGGGGGGTGGGGGAGGATGTATATATTTTGGGGTGGGGATTTTTTTGTATGTATTTGGGGTTGGGATGTTTTTTGCATTGGGGTGGGAAGTTTTGTGTATAAATGCTGTGGGGGGAATTGTGTGAGGGGAGAGGGAATGAGTGAGCGTGGGGTAATTGACGGAGGGAGAGGAGAGAGGGGTGAGTGAGGAAAAGAGGGAATAAGAGTGAGATGCATGGGAGAGAAATACATATGAGGTGGGAGAGTGAGTGGGAGTGAGACGGAAGGGAGAGAAATACATGGGAAGAGGGCAGGGAAAGAGAGGGGGCTCGTGAGGTATGAAATGGGGGGTACCCTGCTTAAAATGTTTGTCCTGGGCCCCACGATTCCTGTTGGCGGCCCTGTATATATGTATATGTAGTGTGCATATATGTATATATATATATATATATATATATATATATATATATATAACAGAAAATAGTAGCGCCAAAAGATATATGATAAATAATAATAAATCACAAATTGATGTTCATGTAATGCAAAATAGAAAATATATAAAGCAATAAAATTATAAGTGAAAAAATTGATACTAATCCACTCCAATAAGAATGTCCAATCTGATGTAAATGCCTGAATGGGTGTGGGGCAGCTTTCAAAGGGAGAACCAGTTCCACAGAAATCTAAAACAAAAAAGAGAAAGTGCACAGCCCATAGCGTAAAAAGCGTATAAAATATTATAAAATAAATATAAATAAAATATAAAATTGTTGAGGAGAGGGAAACAAGCTCACTCACAAACAAAAAAGAATAACAGGCATGTATATAAATATATAGTATATATCACAACCACGGGACCAGCACGGCAAGATATCCTGCAGCATAAGATGTATCCGACGCTGTCAGCTAATGCTCCAATGCTTCAGACCTCATGGATGGTAACACACTGATGAATGCGGAAGTCCTTAGTAGTGAGTCCCTCCAAACCAGAACTGCGCTCATCCGCCCCAACTCTGGGGCTCTGTGCAGCAGGGCTGGAAGCTTGCCACTCCTTCCGACCCTTGGTGATGACATAATGTCGGCGCTGCTGTCCTGACGCGTTTCCTCAGACACACTGACTTTTTCAAAGGATAATCAGACCTAACCCTAGACAATCATTTATATCAGAAAAGCGGGTTGCCTAGCAACTATTAACCAATAGAAACAGGGAACTATCCTAATTATTCAAAGAAAACAATTGATAAAATTCACATGAGTAGGCTATTAAAGCTATAAGAAAAAGAAAACAAACATTAGTTATATTGTAAAATAAATATAGCAGATCTTTAAATAAAAATTCCTCATAATATAACCAATACAGGGTAGATGATGAAAATATAGTACCTAAATGCAAAAATATGTTATAAAGCATATTATTAATGAAAACAATGGCCAAGCAATAGCAGCAACAGGAGAAATCCCAGCACTTGCACATTCTAAACCATAACTCAAAATATGCTAATGCAATCTGAGTATGTGTCTGATAACACTAAATAAATACAAATGTGCCATGCATAAATACTGGTTTCTCCCGTACTGCCAGATGGGTCACTGTAAAACATCAAACTGACAGGAGAGGGGAGAAGCAGGACTAAAAACCTAGAGAGCAGAAAATAGTGATAACCCCTAAACAGATAGGATACAGGAGCCAAAATTAAACAATAGTGCGTGTGTCAATAGACTCATTGAATCCACCAAGCGCTAATGTCGCAAGCTGGTAGATCCAATAAGTCTCACGTTTACACAACATTTTGAATCGATCTCCCCCTAATGTCAGAGGAGATATGTACTCCAATCCCATAATCTTTAATGAATTTGGATCCTTTTTGTGAACCATTTCAAAATGTCTATAGATCCCATGACTGCTAACACCGTTAATAATGTTTCTTCGGTGCTCTAAAAACCGAGCACTCAAAGGACGCATGGTGCGGCCCACATATTGTTTGCCGCAACCACACGTCAGCATGTAGATGATAAACATGCTTAAACATGTAATTGACCCTAAGACACTATGTGTGTTCCCCTTGATAAAAGAGACAAACTGGTTAGATGTTGACAGATGACCACAGGTGATGCAGCGTGACCTGCCACACCTGTGGTTACCAACAGGCCTCAAATGAAATAAAGCAGATGGATGGCTATTTTTGATTTTAGTAGGAGCCAGAATATTTTTTATATTTCTGGCTTTCCTAAATACTATTGACGCCTTTTTAGGTAAATGTGATCCCAAATGAGGGTCACATTTTAAAATGCCCCAATGTTTATTTAGGATTCTGCCAATAGTATTTGAGGATTGATTAAAGCCTGTTATGAACCTCAGGGACATAGAAGTATCTGGGATATGACTTTTTAAATGCTTAGTACTACTCTTCCTCTTAATTCTAGATTGTGCTAGAAGAGAAGATCTATCTAGAGAGGCGAGAAGTATTTCCCCCTTTGGGATCGAGAAAACCCAAACAAATCCATTCAACGGGGAAAACGAGGACTAGAGGAGACAGGGCAGACAGGGCCGTCCAAAGAAAGAAGATTAATAGAGGGAAAATAGATATACCTGAATGTTCGGGTGTCTTTAACTTATCCCCCTTTCAATTATCCATGTACGAACAAGCTTTATTGGAAAAGGGTTATCCTTTTCGCCAAGTATAGGCCCCAATTCATTCAATTTGTTTGTTGACCTCAACTGCTACATTCGTAAATTGACCCTTCAAAGACACTTTAACATCATCAATGGTAAGAAATCATCAAATACTATTTGTGCCCCATTGGTTGATGATTCTCTCTGTTTAGATGTGTTTTCACAACATCTGACAGACAACAGGACTCGAGCTCTGGATGCATTGGATGATGGTGATCTACTGCTGCGACACACTTTATTCGAGCAAATACCCAGTATGTACCTGGCAGATACCTGGAATGCGCCGCTCCTCACCTCAGACAAGCCCCGTTGCGTTTGCCTTCCCAGCCATGGTTCATGTCTGGCTGACAGGCGGCTGATCTGTTAAATGATAATGATTAGGATTTAATAGGCTGCAATGCTTTGCGTGTCTACCAGATGGCATAAATTCATGAATTGTAATGCAGTATATATATATATATATATATATACTGTGCAGTATTGCAGCCAGCGGGAATAAAATGCTTCAATCCCTGCCTGGAAAATAACGCAATGCACTCGGGCAGAAAACAGTCACAAACCTCAATACACCCGAGTATACCCGAATTCGTGGGACTAGCCGAGCTCGAATAAAGTGTGTCGCCAGTGTAACACTACATCCGGTAGATTCTACCTGTTGTTCTCAGGTAAGTGAATTGGCTGTCATGCACTCGCCGTTCAGACCGCAATCTCTCTTCTTTCCCTACCAGTCGAAGGGAGGTTATGTTGATTCTTTTTACAAACTGGTCCAGCAGGACTTTGAGAGGCTCTGTTCAGGGCCTTCTAGGATTCAACATAATCTCTCTAAGCCAGAACGAGTTGCCTTAGATACTCTCAAAAACAATGATAGTATCATTATCAGACAGGCAGACAAGGGGGGGGGCATTGTCGTCCAGGACAAAGACGCCTTCCTACGGGAGGCGTCGAGACTCCTGGGGGACAGTGCCTCCTATACTGTTCTGCCTACTGATCCCACATCCAGATATCAGATTGAACTCAAAGATCTGTTAGAAAGAGCACATACACTGGCGACTCACTTTATTCGAGCTCGGCTAGTCCCACGAATTCGGGTATACCCGGGTGTATTGAGGTTTGTGACTGTTTTCTGCCCGAGTGCATTGAGGTATTTTCCAGGCAGGGATTGAAGCATTTTATTCCCGCTCGCTGCAATACTGCACAGTATATATATATATATATACTGCATTACAATTCATGAATTTATGCCATCTGGTAGACACGCGAAGCATTGCAGCCTATTAAATCCTAATCATTATCATTTAACAGATCAGCCGCCCGTCAGCCAGGCATGAACCCAGGCTGGGAAGGCAAACGCAACGGGGCTTGTCAGAGGTGAGGAGCGGCGCATTCCAGGTACCTGCCAGGTACATACTGGGTATTTGCTCGAATAAAGTGTGTCGGTGCAGTACAGATGGCATACTCACTAGATCAGAATTTAAATTTTTATATAATGATCATCCGCGTATACCTGTGTTCTACCATTTGCCGAAGCTCCACAAGTCTCATCGATCCCCCTGGTAGGCCTATTGTCTCGGGGGGTGGACTCAATGGCAGCGTGGCAGCGAGCCAATATGTTGATTATTATCTTCAACCCTTTGTTACTACATTGAGGTCTTATATTAGGGACACGCTTCATGTCATTGATGCCATCTCCGAGATAAAATGGAAGCCCACTTATTTGTGGGCTACATGTGACGTGTCATCCTTGTACACGTCCATAGTGCACTCCAGGGGGATTGATGCAGTGAGCTTCTGGCTGAACCAGGATACCACCATCCCTTTAAACAAAAAAACATTTTTATTGGAAAGTATTAGTTTTATATTAACACACAATTATTTTTTGTTTGAAGATATTTATTATTTGCAGATCTGTGGAACGGCCATGGGTACAAGACTCGCCCCTAGTTACGCCAACCTGTACATGGGCTATTGGGAGGAGTTAGCCGTGTGGCAGAGTGCGGTGCTGGGGGCGGGTCTCGTATACTATGGCCGTTTCATAGATGATTTAATATGCATTTGGGATGGAGAAGAGGGTGATTTCAGAAACATTTTGAAATCATTCGGTGCAAATGATTTGGGGCTTAAGTTTACTTTTGATATTCATGCCAAATCTGTAGTGTTCTTAGATCTGGTACTGGAGGTGGATGATGATCTAAATATTCTCACTAAAACACATTTTAAGGCTGTAAGTGTTAATAACTACGTTCATGCGGATAGTAATCAAACTACACGCTGGCTTAATAACATCCCACTGGGCCAATTTCATCGAATGAAGAGAGATTGCACAAAGGACGGCGACTTCATTCATCCAATCTCAGTTACTGGAGTTAAAATTCAGGGACAAGGGATTTGACTCACAACTTGTCAAACAATCCTTTGACAAGGTTTCTGCTCTAGATAGATCTTCTCTTCTAGCACAATCTAGAATTAAGAGGAAGAGTAGTACTAAGCATTTAAAAAGTCATATCCCAGATACTTCTATGTCCCTGAGGTTCATAACAGGCTTTAATCAATCCTCAAATACTATTGGCAGAATCCTAAATAAACATTGGGGCATTTTAAAATGTGACCCTCATTTGGGATCACATTTACCTAACAAGGTGTCAATAGTATTTAGGAAAGCCAGAAATATAAAAAATATTCTGGCTCCTACTAAAATCAAAAATAGCCATCCATCTGCTTTATTTCATTTGAGGCCTGTTGGTAACCACAGGTGTGGCAGGTCACGCTGCATCACCTGTGGTCATCTGTCAACATCTAACCAGTTTGTCTCTTTTATCAAGGGGAACACACATAGTGTCTTAGGTTCAATTACATGTTTAAGCATGTATATCATCTACATGCTGACGTGTGGTTGCGGCAAACAATATGTGGGCCGCACCACGCGTCCTTTGAGTGCTCGGTTTTTAGAGCACCGAAGAAACATTATTAACGGTGTTAGCAGTCATGGGATCTATAGACATTTTTAAATGGTTCACAAAAAGGATCCAATTTCATTAAAGATTATGGGATTGGAGTACATATCTCCTCTGACATTAGGGGGAGATCGATTCAAAATGTTATGTAAACGTGAGACTTATTGGATCTACCAGCTTGCGACATTAGCGCTTGGTGGATTCAATGAGTCTATTGACACAAGCACTATTGTTTAATTTTGGCTCCTGTATCCTATCTGTTTAGGGTTTATCACTATTTTCTGCTCTCTAGGTTTTTAGTCCTGTTTCTCCCCTCTCCTGTCAGTTTGATGTTTTACAGTGACCCATCTGGCAGTACGGGAGAAACCAGTATTTATGCATGGCACATTTGTATTTATTTAGTGTTATCAGACACATACTCAGATTGCATTAGCATATTTTGAGTTATGGTTTAGAATGTGCAAGTGCTGGGATTTCTCCTGTTGCTGCTATTGCTTGGCCATTGTTTTCATTAATAATATGCTTTATAACATCTTTTTGCATTTAGGTACTATATTTTCATCATCTACCCTGTATTGGTTATATTATGAGGAATTTTTATTTAAAGATCTGCTATATTTATTTTACAATATAACTAATGTTTGTTTTCTTTTTCTTATAGCTTTAACAGCCTACTCATGTGAATTTTATCAATTGTTTTCTTTGAATAATTAGGATAGTTCCCTGTTTCTATTGGTTAATAGTTGCTAGGCAACCCGCTTTTCTGGTATATATGTTTGTCTAGGGTTAGGTCTGATTATCCTTTGAAAAAGTCAGTGTGTCTGACGAAACGCGTCAGGACAGCAGCGCCGACATTACGTCATCGCCAAGGGTCGGAAGGAGTGGCAAGCTTCCAGTCCTGCTGCACAGAGCCCCAGAGTTGGGGCGGATGAGTGCAGTTCTGGTTTGGAGGGACTCACTACTAAGGACTTCTGCATTCATCAGTGTGTTACCATCCATGAGGTCTGAAGCATAGGAGCATTAGCTGACAGCGTCGGATACATCTTATGCTGCAGGTTATCTTGCCGTGCTGGTCCCATGGTGGTGATATATACTATATATACACATGCCTGTTATTCTTTTTTGTTTGTGAGTGAGCTTGTTTCCCTCTCCTCAACAATTTTATTAAATATTTTATACGCTTTTTACGCTATGGGCTGTGCACTTTCTCTTTTTTTGTTTTATATATATGTAACCAGGTTCCCCCATTTGCTCCGCAACCCCCCGTTACCTCCGCTGATGGTGGGGGCTGCCGGAGCCAAGCGGCAGCCCCGCCGGCGTTCCTGGAGGGCGGGGGCCGAGCAGGGAGCACTCCGGTGCTCGGAATGTCCCCTGCGGCTCCCGCGAGGGGCGCCGCCATTGTCTATGTAGTTGCGCATGCGCAATGGGTCTGGGCAGCTGGTGGCCACTGCGGAGAGGAAGTGCACGTGAGGCGGCCATAGGGGAGAATAGCTCCCAAGAGATACAGCCCCCAGGGTGCACAGGGGCAGAGTCAGGTGACGCCAGGTAGCCAATAGTATCTCCCTGCTCAGGGATAGATACATTTTGCGGGGTTTAGGAGCACGTCAGTCGGCGTCAGGAGCAGCTAGAGGACAGAGGTAGGGTGCAGGAATCAGTGACTCCCTGCACTAGGCCAGCAGCCCCCTTGGCCCCAGATAGCCCTGAGTCACCAGTAGTATTGAGTGTTGTAGGGACAGGCCCCAGGTTAGGGACCCTGTCACTTACTATCCAGAGTCAGTTAGGGACACAGAGGACGCTGCGTGTCCATCCAGAGGTTTGGGCTCAGACCTCTGCTGCCACTGCAGCAGCCATCCGGGTGGGATCGCCCCGGACGGTAGTTCCTATATTCGTCAGCCTTCGGATCCTTTGTGAAGCTCCTTGGCAGGGCCGGGCACTGGAGTGCTCAGCAGGTAACCCTCACCAAGTGCACCAACGATCCTACATATATTATATTCATACGGGACTAGTGGCTGCGCAGTCACACATATCATCGCCCTTTAAGGGTGCGGGACATTTGTGTGGGGTTACTGGACACGGGGTGGGATCACCCGGTGGAATTGGGAGCATCCTGCGAGACGCATTAGTTAGTGTCTCCTCCATAGAGGGACACCTGTTGATATATGAATAAGTATATGCTATACAGTAAAGTCATTGGTTATTTTACATGCGGTATGTGGAGTGATATATATAGATAGTTGTCCTGCGAGGAACCACTCCCCCTCTGGCAGGAGCCGTCGCAGGTGGAGGCGTTGCACCACGAGATTGTGTTATATGTATGTACCCCAGGCTCCCCGAGCGGAGGCTTAGGCTCCTGAGAGCCACACAGGTATACACAGCAGGTAGTAGCGTCTGTATTCACAGGGAATACCCGTTACATATATATATATATATATATATATATATATATATATATATATATATAAATATATATGTTTTGCCTTAACTGTTGTTTAAAGTAACAAGCTAAATAAAGCCATGTTTAAGCCTGCCAGCTAATGCAACTGCAAGAAAAGCATGGTGGATGCTGTGAAACTGCTGACGTTTCAAACAAAGGAGACCCCAGTATCCCTGATAGGACAGAGTCGTCCAGAACAAAACGGCGGAAACAGAGAAGAGGTTCTCCACTCACCATGGAAGGATCAGACACATTCGCTGATCCGGTGGAGGAAAAGGGGGGCCAAGATGCCCTGCAGCCTAGAACAAATGGAGAATTCGTCCCATGGATGACAGAATATCCAGAGGGCCCAAGGCAGAAGTTGTGTATCCCAAAGATGTGTCTGTCTTGTGCTGACAGTGAAGAACCCGTAAACTATACCAGGGTAGTGGATCAGGAACTAATAAATGACGATCCCTTGACTAGCCCTGAAGATGCCCTGCAAACTGCCAGGCATGACTGTGATATGCTCCGTGAACAATTTAAACCGAGAGGGAAGATAACCCTAAGCTACAGAAGACTGTGCTCATAATTTACTTTGAGGCCAAGACATAATTGTAGGATCTAAGGACTGATCTATATAGTGTGAATACTACTATTACAGAAAAACAGAGCAAGTCTCACAGAATGATTGCTAATCTGAAACAGAAGTATGAGGAAGTACTGAAAGAGATCAGTGGTCGCCGCACAGAACTGGAAATCACCAAAAAGGAATTTCACAGTCTCGCCGAGGAGCTTGACATCTCTCAAAAAGATGTCCGCATGCTTACTATGGATCTTAAATTCTCTCAGAAGGAGCTTCACATCCTCAACCTAGAGATAGAAGTCTCACGCCAGGAGACCGGGAGTCTCAACTCAGAATTGTGGAAATGGAAAGAGTATGAAGAGGCCTTCAATATGATAGAGACTGTAAAAAAAGAAAAAACAAGTGTGAAAGAAGAAAATTTGCATTTGACTGATCATGTCAGTGATAGGAATGAAAATCTGCACAAGCTAGAAAAAATGATGAAACTATTGGAACATGAAAAGTTAGAAACATAGGAGCAACACACGCAAGCCGAGAACCTACTGCAACATCTGCATACGCACCTCCAGAATGCCAAAGAGAAGCAGAAATCTCTGCAGGTAGAAAATCTGCAGGCTGCTAACGAA
Organism: Ascaphus truei; assembly: GCF_040206685.1. Taxonomy (NCBI): domain Eukaryota; kingdom Metazoa; phylum Chordata; class Amphibia; order Anura; family Ascaphidae; genus Ascaphus; species Ascaphus truei. The sequence continues at coordinate 88,884,065 of NC_134488.1, forward strand.
GTACAAGTGCTGCAGGAACGTCTGAGTATCCAGTGTGTCCTTGCAGAACAATGAAAAAAATAGGGTAAATCCCTAGGATAACCGAGGCTACTACCTGGGCACGGAGTATAACTTTTCCACTTGATTGAAGACAGACACCAGTAATAATAGATAATAATATAATAAACCTCCGGTACTCACTCAGGGTGTTGGGCAGTGGTGTATACCGGATAGAAGTACAAAGGGACACCTCCCGAGGGGCACCCCTAAGTAAATCACGGCCCGATCACCTGACGCCTCACCTCTCCCCTGTGTACCGCGTGGAGGTAATCTGCCGGTCTCTACTCACGAAAAAGTCTTTCCTGTTTGGCACCGGTATGATTCTCTGGCAGCTCGTGTCCACGCTGCTTCTGGTATCGGCATGCTCCAACCGGAAGTGACGTCGCATTGAGAAAAAAAGGGTATTTGCTCCGTGGTCACAGCATCTCCAACAGCCAACGCATGGATAATAAACTTTATTAGCAACTAGTAAAGAACATCAGCACGAACCACTCTGACGCGTTTCGTCCAGGCTTGGACTTTATCAAAGCCTGGACGAAATGCGTCAGAGTGGTTCGTGCTGATGTCCTTGCAGAGCAGAATGAGAAACTGAAGGCTACCTTGAGCATCACCAGAGCATCGGTGGAAGCCAATCTTAGAGGCCAGGTGACACAATATGAGAGCGAGCACGAGCAGGTCCAGAAACTGAAGCAAGAGCCAAACTTTTTGAAAAGGGAGAAAAGCAGCAGAGTAATTCAGAAACAGTACAAAGCTCTTGTCCAAGCAAGGTTGGAGAGAGAAAGGTATCTGCGCAAACGCTCTGCAGCGCTCACCATACAGGCTCCCTACAGAGGAACAAAAACTTGTTAGCTAAATTGCCAGAATAAAGCAGCCTGCCTTCATATGGAGAATGTGACAACAAGGAAAGAATTATGAACATTTGAAGCAACGTGTCATTTTGCTCCAGTCAAATGTTAAGAAGTGTCTGCAGCAAAGATGCTACAAAAAATTAAGGAAGGGGCTGGGTTGATTCAATCCAGATATAGGTCCTACATCACAACCAAGCAAGCTGTGCATTGCTATAAGACAGTCGGCTTTTCACATAATTCAGGAAAGAATAACCGAATTATGACTGAGAAGCGCGATACCAATACAGTCATGCTACCATGGCCCCATGGCCCAAGCCAGATTCCTCACAATTAAAAGATGCAGTCTTTGGCTAGGATGAGGCAGAGCTGTTTCTGTGACCTGTACAGATACAACACTAGTTGAATACAAAAAACAGATGCCACAGGTTCAATCGAAATGGATAATAACTCTGCCCAGCTTGAACCACCTGTGATTATGAATACGGAACCCGATGCAGGTGGTCACCCGAAATTCAGGAAAAAAAAGTTCGCTCGACACGTGAGAAAACTCCTGACCAAGCATTCTGAAGAAGAAACATTGTGCTTGGGAAAAGTCCTCCTTGAGCAACTGAAAACTGCTGATTTCGAGCACCTTCTTGAAGAGACATTGGTACCTGGAGAAAGGGTTCCAATCACAGCATAACTGAAGGTTCTCCTCCTCATCCATTCTCATTCGAACCGGAGCATAGTTCTACAGTATAAAAGAGATTTCCCTGGGAGTAGACAATGCTCAGGGGCTTCAAGATCACTTACTTTGAATAAATGTTTAAAATAAAAAATATCAAAGAAAATCAATATTAGATGTATTATTTAGCATTTATATACAAATGTGATCATCTATCTGAAAGGATTCAGTATATCCCATGCTGCCCTCCACCTCATATGCAGGTTCAATCAAGACTTTAAAATGGAAAATGGATCATTTGGATTTTTTTTAAATTGATGTTTACTTAACCTTCATTTAGGGTTAAAAGATGTAGTTGGACACAGTACAAAACTACACTCAAGTTCATTTGATTTAAGACCTGCAGGTTACATAAAAGATGGGATACATGAGAGTATTGATTTGCAAACCTCTCTCCTCCCCCCCTCTCTTGCCTTTCCCTCCTTTGAGGTTCACACTGTCCAGATCTTCTCTCCTCTCCCTGTTCATGTGGCGGTCATCTATCGCCCACCTACCTCTACTCATCCCCCTTCTGCCTTTCTCTCTCACTTTGAATCCTGGCTCTCTTTCTTCCTCTCCTCAGATTCCCCTGTTCTTCTCCTTGGGGACTTCAATTGCCACATTGATGACCCCTCTCTCCCTTGGGCTTCCCACTTTATTTCTCTAACCTCTTCTTTTGGCCTTCAACAGTGGACTGCAGCCAGTACCCACAAGGATGGCCACTACTTAGACCTGGTTTTCACTAAAAACTTCTCTCTCTCTGATTTCTCCATTTCCCCTTTTCCTCTCTCTGTCCATAACCTCATCTCATTCTCTCTATCTCGCTTCTCCCCTTCTCCACCTCCATCTACCCCCCGGTTCTGCAGAAACCTGCGCTCTATTCACTTACCTGACTTTGAGTCCACGTTACACTCCTCCCTCTCCTCTCTAAGCTCTGCTACAGACCCTGACAAACTGGTCAGGAACTACAACTCTGCCTTGTTCTCCTCTCTTGATCTACATGCCCCGCTTTCTCTCTGCCGCACTCGCCCTTTTAACCCTAGACCCTGGTTAAATTCCCACACACGCATGCTGCGTTCCTCCACTCGTTCCTCTGAACGCCTCTGGAGGAAATCTCATACTCTCGCAGACTTACTTCACTACAAATTTATGCTATTCTGTTTCAACTCTGCCCTCTCGCAAGCTAAACAAGCCTACTTTTCTTCACTAATCAAATGCACAAGTCTAACCCACGCCGACTGTTCTCTGTCTTTGATACTCTACTCAAACCACCCTCAGCTGCCTCTCCTTCCTCCATCTCCGCTCAGGACTTTGCTGACTATTTTAAGGAAAAGGTGGAATCCATACGGCAGAACATCCCCTCTGCTTCTTCCTCCCATCCTACACCTCTTCCTAACTCTCCTCCTGCCTTCCTTGACTCTTTTTCTACTGTCTCAGAGGAGGATGTGTCGCTGTTGATCGCCTCTTCTCCCTCTACCACTTGCCCTCTTGACCCCATTCCTTCCCATCTCCTAAAACCTCTTGCTCCTACTATAATCCCTACGCTTACACACATTTTTAACTCCTCCCTCTGCTCTGGAACCTTTTCATCCTCCTTCAAACATGCAACAGTCATACCATTACTCAAAAACAGCAAGCTTGACCCTACCTGTCTTTCTAACTATCGGCCTGTCTCCCTCCTGCCGTTTGCCTCTAAACTCCTTGAACGTCTTGTATTCGCTCGCTTGCTCCATTTTCTCAACACCTATTCTCTCCTAGACCCTCTACAATCTGCTCACTCCACGGAAACAGCCCTCACTAAAATAACTGACGACCTCCATGCTGCCAAAGACAGAGGTCATTACACTCTGCTCATATTACACGACCTCTCTGCAGCATTTGACACCGTGGACCACCCTCTTCTCCTTCACATTCTCCATACTCTTGGCATTCGGAACAAAGCTCTATCCTGGATCTCATCCTACCTCTCCCATCGTACTTTCAGTGTCTCTTCTGCTAATACCTCCTCCTCCTCTATTGATCTCTCTGTGGGGGTACCCCAGGGCTCTGTCCTGGGACCTCTTCTCTTTTCTCTGTATACACTCTCTCTAGGTGACCTAATAACATCTTTTGGGTTTAATTATCACCTCTATGCTGACGACACACAAATATATTTCTCAACACCCGACCTTACACCTGCTGTACAAACCAAAGTTTCTGAATGTCTCTCTGCTATATCATCCTGGATGGCCCTCCGACGCCTTAAACTCAACATGGCTAAAACAGAGCTCCTCATACTTCCTCCCAAACCTGGCCCTACTACCTCCTTCCACATTACTGTTGGAACTACGATCATTCACCCAGTAGCCCAAGCACGCTGCCTTGGGGTCACTCTCGACTCCTCTCTCACATTTGCCCCTCACATTCAAAACATTTCTAAAACCTGTCGCTTTTTCCTCCGCAATATAACGAAGATACGCCCTTTCCTCTGTTGCTCGACTGCTAAAACTCTGACTCAGGCCCTCATTCTCTCCCGTCTTGATTACTGTAACCTACTGCTGTCCGGCCTTCCTGCCTCTCACCTGTCTCCCCTACAATCTATCCTTAACGCTGCTGCCAGAATCACTCTACTATTTCCTAGATCTGTCTCAGCATCTCCCCTCATGAAATCCCTCTCCTGGCTTCCGATCAAATCCCGCATCTCACACTCCATTCTTCTCCTCACTTTTAAAGCTTTACACTCTTCTGCCCCTCCTTACATCTCAGCCCTAATTTGTCGTTATGCACCATCCAGACTCTTGCGTTCTTCTCAAGGATGTCTTCTTTCTACCCCTTTGTATCTAAAGCCCTCTCCCGCCTTAAACCTTTTTCATTGACTGCCCCTCACCTCTGGAATGCCCTTCCCCTCAGTACCCGACTAGCACCGTCTCAATCCACCTTTAAGACCCACCTTAAGACACACTTGCTTAAAGAAGCATATGAATAGCACTGTGGATATTCTGATCACGATACATAAAGCTTGGCCCCCTGCAGATGCACTTACCAGAACTCCCTCCTACTGTCTCTGTACGTTCTCCCTACCTACCAATTAGACTGTAAGCTCCTCGGAGCAGGGACTCCTCTTCCTTAATGTCTAAAGCACTTATTCCCATGATCTGTTATTTATATTATCTGTTATTTATTGGATTACCACATGTATTACTGCTGTGAAGCGCTATGTACATTAAGAACGCTATATAAATAAAGACATACAATACAACCTTTCTCATGAGGTTGTGAACCATGCAACATTGGTCCTTTATTAGCTGCAACTCATTTAAGATTCACACAATTTCATTTAATATGCTAATTTTCTAAACATTTGAAAATTGCTAGGTTTGCTTGCAAAATTCTCTACAATTGTTAGATTTGGTAAATGTTTAGGCTACAAATAGATTGCATAGATGGTGGTGTTTTGCTGAAAGCTTACTAATTTGGCGACATTATCAGAACTTTGTGAATGCATTTTTGACACTTTCTCCCATCTCTACATGGGCGCAACTCAAAGATATATAATTTAAGTCAGTAGTGGCCAACTCCAGTCCTCACGGACCACCAGCAGGTAAGATTTTAAGCACAGGTGGCTCAATCAAGGGCTCAGTCGAAGACTCAGTGGCCACCAACCTGACCTGTTGAGTCCTTGAGGTTTGGAGTTGGCCACCCCTGATTTAATTAAACATTTATTCTCATTCACCACATATCTCTATGGCATGTTTACACAGTGGACAAATAAATAAGATTACATTAAAAGTCAAAGCCAATCCATGAAAATACCTCTGCTTTCCACCAACCCGAAGAAATCATGAACTTAAATAACTTGACTGCACAATTAGAGTACTACACCCCCGTGCAGTGTAAACAGAGTTGAAGGCTCTTTTTTTTCAGACCAGGTCAAAGTGTAATATGCACAGGAACTTTTGCATTGCTCTCTATAAGCAATAGCAGATGTCTCACATGTGCACTGGGAATACAATTCCTATCTTAGACCAAGATACAATTTTTCAGAAATAAATACACAGCCAGATGGCTTAAATATAAATTTGCATTAGTGGTACAAACTGCAAAAATTGTCAGGACTCTTCTCTAACCTACTTCCTGTTGTTACCTTTTGTTAAGTGCATAACAGGTAATCCTTATGATAGGTGCCATGGGTTACATGACATGTAAACTTATGTTGCTATGGAGAAATTGATATGTTTCTATAAATACTGTTATCTAGTTGATGTTCTGGTTTCCAAAGTCAGTAAAGCTGCAGTCTTTATTGTTTTAAAATGACAGTAAAGCAAAAAAAAAACAATCATAATATGAAGGTGTGTTTCGTAGCTTTTAAAATTCAGTCCCTAAATCCTGACTCTTCACAACACAACCACAAATATAAAGGGATAAACAATATGTACTGATTCTGTTTGTTGTCAGATAAGGACAATATGGTGCTTTGACTTTAAATTTAAAGGAATTCTGCCTCAGGGATAGGGTTTTAAAAGCCGAGTCTCAGGGGCCTATTTATTAAACCCTTATATTATCAATACAAAATTGCCCAAAAAAGTCCTTCAATTTGACATGCTGTATCCCTTAAAACTTATTTATGCATAAAATCACATGATTCAACATCTAGATAGCATTCTCTTTTGGTCTGATTTGCTGCAATACCGGCATTCAACAGATATTCTAATTTCTCACCTTTCTTAGACGAAATAGCGCTTTCTGGAGAGGGAGACAGAGATAGGGAGGGGCTAGAGCAGGGGTGCATAAACTTTTCAGTCTGCGCCACTCTGCCTGCTCTCGTCCACTGTTTGCGCCCTCTTCCTTACCATGTCTCCGGCATCAAATGAAGCTGTGATGTCACGTTGCCATGGCGATGCGTCGCCGAAGACAAGGTAAGGGAAGTTGCAGAGGCCTCACGCGATCCCCTGGCATTTCATTTAAATGCCTTGGGGAAGAGCGCATGGCCTCTGCTGCACCCCCCTTGGAAAATCTTGTGCCCCCCAGTTTGCGCACCCCTGGACGAGAGGGAGAGGAAGAAGACAGGAGTGGGGAGGCAGAGGTGACAGGCAGGGGAAGGGATAAAGAGAGGTGGAAGTGAGGGAAGAGAGAAGTGTAGGGAGAGATAATTGATTTATATGACTCCAGATACTGGTGATAACATTGTACAGGCATACCCCGCTTTAAGTACACTCACTTTAAGTACACGCGCGAGTAAGTACATATCGCCCAATAGGCAAACGGCAGCTCACGCATGTGCCTGTCATCACGTCCTGAACAGCAATACCGACTCCCTACCTGTACTGAAGCTGTGCGCAAGCGGGGAGACTATAGAGCCTGTTACAAATGCATTATTTACATCAGTTATGCAAGTATATAACGATTGCAGTACAGTACATGCATCGATAAGTGGGGAAAAGGTAGTGCTTCACTTTAAGTACATTTTTGCTTTACATACATGCTCCGGTCCCATTGCCTATGTTAATGCGGGGTATGCCTGTAATGATAATATCATGAGACATTATGTCTTTTAATCAATCTGGTGCTTTAGGGGTTAATGTGTTTACCGTTTGTCTTAAAATATAATATATTGGGTTTATGATAGGGGGTATCATACTGTAGATGGTTTACTAAATGTGACATATGTATTGTTTAGAAGGCTATAAACAATAGCCAAATACAAGGCTGTCGGCCTCAAAGAAAACAAATCATTCTTAAATGATCACTTGTGCATCCCAGAGTGAGGTGAGAAACAGGTCACCGCTTAGTTACAGGACTTTATTAAAAATGAGAATAACATGTGACGTCATCTATTCTGCATAACAACAGGTACATATCTGCAATTGAGGCAATAAGACAAATCAAAATATTACCACACATAACATGGGCAAGAGGTGCCAAGGAAAGATAATTGTTTCTCCTGTGAAAATAGACGTTAGGCTGTCACATTTTATACGCAGGTGTGAGTGTGGAGAGCATGGACGCAGCCATGAACATGGCGTATAAGTATTGGGGAAATTAAGTTATAAATGTTTATATATTGAGTCAGGATTTTAAATGTGTTTTTAGAGCCGGATTTTTTCCAAGTTGAAAAACCATCAACCTAGCAGCTGATTTACAACAGAGATGGGTTTATGTGTTTTTTAATGGGAGAAAAATGCTATATAGCTTTGCCCATGAGTTGTGAAATCAGAATTCAACAGAGGTGTGTTTGGGATAAAACACGTGGATTTTCATATTTCTAGCCTAGTGACCTCTCTGGGGCAAAACCTATACCACATGGTAAAGTACTGTATGGGTGTGACGATAACTTATGACAGGTTGTAATTTACACCAAATACTGAGTTTGAACTGAAAGAGGCTTAGATATAATAAAGTATATTTATTCCTTTGGATAGGTGAACACACGATATAGTACAGTAACAAGACAATAAGTACACTTACTTTGGGGATGGGGATGAGAAGTATGTTGCATAGCAATTCTCTCGCAATCAGGTGATATCAGATGATATCAGAAGACAAAGGTAAAAGGGTGGACAACAGTTTATAAACCTTTTGTACCCTATCCTTAACATTGAGTACAGGTGATTGGTCTTCAATTACTTCTAGCCACTCTTTAACGTGGGGACACATTTTGATACATGCCCCCCTGCTAGTTGGTACATGCGCATTAGAACTCTGGGGTCTCATTTCTGTAGCCCCTCATCTGCATCAGGAATGCCAGCTAGTCTACCAAATGGAATTCCTGGCAGGATATTCTTTGTTGTGAGGTGTGAAATGGTACACTTAAAGACTGCTCTAGTTTGAGCCGTCTCCACCCTCAGGTAAACAGTAAGGGTGACAAAATCCTTTGAACCATACTTAAGTCCTAGACATTGGGTCGCCTCTCTGGCCATATGCTACCCTGGTATGCAAAGGAATTTCCTCTGGGTTTTATCCCTGCTTTGGGACACAGTATTAAAGATAAAACACAAACATATTAAAATAACCGGTTCCGTTGGGTCCAGCGGGTCCAAACTTCCCAGTTCTCAATGCCGGAACTGGGACACCCTATGGTCCAATTTGCGACTTGCTACAACCTTCGGAACCGGAGTTACACAAATACAACTTAAACCGTTTCCTATTTTAATACAAAAAACTCAGCTGTAAATTAAATCACGGTTTTTCACTAAATCCCCATTGAAAACAACGGGCTTCGCCGCCATAGACTTTCAATGGCAAACCGCCGCCATTGGTGGCTATGGGAATCTGCCGCCATAGACTTTCAGCGGGGCGACGCCGCCATTGAAGTCAATGGGGGTTTTCCGCCATAGCCGGTCAACGGAGATTGGCCGCCATTGGAGTCTATGGGAAAAGTCCCGAACTTTCAAGGGGGTCCATACTCCGTCGGGTTGATCCAAGAGGGTCAAGGATGGTTCTGCAGCGATGCCGGAGCAGTGACTACAGGTACCCCAAACCCTGATCCTCTGGACCCTCCGGAACCGGAGCTATGGATTCCTAAATTTCAGCTTTTCACACTTAGCCGTTTTCTTGAGCTGTTTCTGCCGCCGCCATTGGAACCTATGGCGCGACCCGCTCTTCTCTGTTTGACCCTTATCGGGGGTCCAGGATTCGGGGACCCAGTTGTGGTAGAGTGGGGGGAGGTCTAGGAACTAGGGGCAAAAAGAATTTTATTTCTATGTGCTCTAGAACTGTTTATTCCCACACCACTTGTCGTTGAACTTGACTGCTAAGTGATCAAAGCTCTCTTATTGAAAATGTATCCGCTTTGCGGTTTGAACGGCAGCCAACTCGTTCCTGGAAAGCTCCTTTGAGGAACCTCCATTGAAGTCATTGGGCCCATTGACTTTGTCAGGGCCGCCTAGACCTCTTGCCTAGCCATAGCTTCCTTGTCCACTGGGTGTGCTGCTGCCTTCTGTTGGCTCTGGGTTCCTCTGTCTGTCTGTCATCTTGTTGCTCCTGTCTCTGTCCTTTATAGCTTGCTTCCTGTCTGTTGCTTTTGCCTTTGCTTCTAGTCAGACTCCTCTGCACATGCCTGTCTTTGATTCCTGATCTGTTCATGTACCTGTACCTGTGTTATAGTCTGTTCACAGTAAAGGCCATTGCTAGTAATCTGGCTTGTCCCTGTTTGTTCCTTGCTCCCCGTTCTCAGTCCCTGCTCCCGGACCTGTCCTGCCCCGCCTGTCCTGTTCCAGTCTCATCATTGCCAACCTCTGCTTGTTACCTGACTTCGCTACCTGCCGCCTGCCTCGGACCCCTGCTTGTTACCTGACTTCGCTACCTGCCGCCTGCCTCGAACCTCTGCTTGTACCTGACTTCGCTACTTGCCGCCTGCCTCGGACCCCTGCTTGTGACCCCTAGTACGCTCATGCTGTTCCGGCCACCGAGATCCTACCCGCCACAGGAGTCTCCCGTGACAGATTACAATGGGAAACCGCCGCTCCTCCTCTCGGACGCCATCTGCTGGTCTTCACAGGAAACAGGACCCAAACAGCAAGATTCGCCATTGAAACACATGGAGCCCCAATGGCGGCCTATGGGACCCTGCAAAATGGTGCCTGAAAAGGCGGGAAAATTACACAAAGGGCTATAATCATTAAAGAACTATTAACCCTTGTACTCACGGATGGATTCTAGTATGTGTGTGATGCAGACACTGATTAAACCAGATATTACAATGAAGCATGGGAACAGGGGAATACACATTTTCATGTCATAACAAGGGTTAAATCACATTTCTGGACCTCAGCACAGTTAACCCCTTGTCTCCCTGGTGAGGTCAGGGGATGGCCAAATGGGGTGCAACCCCTTTAATCCCGGGCCACCCCCTTTCTCCCTCTACAATGGGGATTTCTGTTTTATGTTTTATCTTGATACTTTAAGAAACTGTTCTTCATTTGCTGTAACTCTATGTTCTTGTAATCCTTTTTCTGTAACCTAAGCACTGTATTTTTATATATATTAAAACATTCCTTAATAAGTATTGGTTTGTGGCTTTGAATGAACTTTTGCACGCTCTGTAAAGAGTATTTACATTTTCAGACACATTTTGCTAGAATAGATTTTTGTGTGTTAAGTCAGGGGGGCACAAACTTTTTTCCCTGCGCCATCCTGCCGGCGGTCCCCTCACCTCTGCGTCCCCCCCTCATCCACGTCCGGCGTCATGACCCACCCTCACCCACGCTCCGGCGACATGACCTTGCAGCGTCATTTGCCGCCGCATTGCCATGGCGACGCGTGTGAGAAGCCGCCGGAGCCAGGTTAAGTTAGGTTTACAGAGGCCATGCAGCTCCCCTGGCACTTAATTTAAGTGCCTTTGGGAAGCGTGCAGGGCCTCTATAAACCTCGCGCCCACCGCACTCAGTCTTGCGCCCCCCCCGTTTGCGCACCGCTGTGTTAAGTGCATGTTTTTTTTTAACAATAAACAGGGACTTGAGACCCTGGCCGATTTATATTAATTACATATTTCTCCGGTGGTGGAAGCAGATAGATATAATTGCAATTGAGTAAGGGGTTAATATTAACTAATTGAAAGTACCTTGCGGAAGAGAAAGGTGACTTGGCTACAGTAACTGTGTGTATTAACTCTAGTTGCAGATCTAAGTCATGTGCTCACTTGTGTGCTCTCCTTGATAGATGGTATATGGGGACAGCTTGAGGGGAGGTATTGTTGATTTGAGAGAGATGTATTGGATTTATACCCTTTGTGCACTTGCACCCATGGGTATGAATACCGACTAGGAACTTAAACACTTCCTGGTCTAAAATAAAATCCTTAGTACTATGAATAGTGTTGTTGTCAGTTATCATAGAACCCCTCTTCTCACAAGTGATATATTATGTCCACATTATAGATAAATATAGTGATTTAATGTCTTTACCCTTATATTGATACCATGTGTTGATTGATAAAACTACATCTTTTTCTGCAAAATATTATATCTTCATGGTTATCTTAGGCTTTAACATCCACTCAGAAAAATATATTCATATTACAGTTAGATACAGAGTGTATTTATCTATGATTGTGTCTTTGATGGATAATATGTACTGTATATATAATATATATATACTAATATATATAATGCATTTTCTTTGCATTTGGTATTCTCTATGAGGCGAATGGTTCAAATTCATAAATTGGGACATTTAAACTTTCCAAATTAAATACTAATTGGTAGATCATTACTGTTAAGAACTTATTCTCCTATAGTGTTTGTGGAATGTATATTCTTTTGCATATTGACCTATTTGGAATTCTATGCCACATAGGAGAGTCTTTTCTTTATAAGTACTTAGCACATGCACCATACTCTATAAATGTATTATACATTATAGTAACTCAATATGCTGTTCCAGTTGGGAATTTTGAACCATTTGCTTCATTTTACCATTTATGTTGTTATTGTTATTATTTTATACATTATTATCAATGCATTATATATTATATGTGTTATTTACATGAGTATGATTCAAAAACATATAGTTTTGAAGTACTGTATAGAACACTTGTACTCATTTGTAATAATTTTTCTAATAAATCATAAGTTACGATAGACCTTTCAGGTCTGTTATTGGGATTTATTTTATTATTTAGAGTTGTATATACACATATCGATATATTATGCTCCACACAAGTGTTTTGGTTCCATGTAGGTTCTATTGTTATTTTTAATTTTGTGATACAGATTGTAATTCTTTCTATCTGTATCATCTATTGATTCTTTTCTTTTTTTAACATTGTGTTTAACAGAATAGCTTGATCCTCCATCCGCAGGGGGTCACTGTGGTCAGTGGATGGATAGTGACTTGTCTATTTCAATCTTACTGATACCACATATGCCGTGACACACGGCGGCACGTCACTTCAGGTTCGGGGTGATAGCTATATATTGCTTTACTTTCAATAGACTAACACACTCTTTGAAGAAGCGTCGAAAAATGCGCGAAAGGCATTAGAGTTATCTACCTCAATTCTTCCCATATTATGGTCAATGGACAGTGGGACTAGGATTGTTTACGTATATACCTCTAGGGTGGTGGTCCACTTAGGAAGAAAAACAGCCAGTACTGTTCATCTACAGTTACTGACTGCATTATCAACCGTCAGGACTTTTTTTTGAGCATATATTTCCTTATTAGATACTTGTACTCCAGGATGCATTGATAGTCCTTCTCTTCAAGCAAGTTCATATGTTACAATTAGCTAACAGACTGTTACTTTGTACGTTTGATCTGAAGCGCTGAACAATGGTACTTTGTTTCTTTTTTCACTACTTGATTTGAGGGACCTTTGCGAAGGTGAAAAGTGGGCCAACTTGCGAGCTGTGTGTTAACCCTTTTCCCGTATGCAGGTCACGTGCGCACAGGTGTGCCGTACATGCAGGGCCGCCAACAGAAATCATGGGGCCTGGAACAAATGAAAGGAGCAGGCCACCCCCCCCCCCGAACCCATAGCGCCCCCCGAACCCATAGCGACCCCGCCCGAACCCATAGCACACCTACCACGAAAAAATATTCTTATTGTGATACAGAAAAAAACATTACAATGCAACCTGTTTATTTTTATATTTTCAACAAAAGACAGATGACTGCCTGTCTGGGTGAGTGTGTGGGTGAGTGAGTGAGTGGGTGAGTGACTGGGTGCGAGAGTGAGTGAGTGGGTGCGAGAGTGAGCAAGTGAGCGGGTGAGCGAGTGAGCAACTGGGTGGTGAGAGAGTGAGCGACTGGGTGGGTGAGAGAGTGAGCGACTGGGTGGGTGAGAGAGTGAGTGACTGGGTGGGTGAGAGAGTGAGTGACTGGGTGGGTGAGAGAGTGAGTGACTAGGTGGGTGAGAGTGAGTGACTGGGTGGGTGAGAGAGTGACTGGGTCGGTGAGAGAGTGACTGGGTGGGTGAGATAGTGAGTGACTGGGTGGGTGAGAGAGTGAGTGACTGGGTGGGTGAGAGAGTGGGTGACTGAGTGAGTGACTGGGTAACTGAGTGAGCAACTGGGTGGGTGGGTGACTAATGGACTGAGTGAGCGACTGGGTGGGTGAATGTGTGAGTGACTGAGTGAGCGACTGGGTGGGTGACTGGGTGGGTGACTGAGTGACTGGGTGGGTGACTGAGTGACTGGGTGACTGAGTGACTTGACTGAGTGAGCAACTGGGTGGGTGACTAAGGAACTGAGTGAGTGACTGGGTGGGTGAATGAGTGAGTGAGTGACTGAGTGAGTGACTGGGTGGGTGGGTGACTGAGTGAGCAACTGGGTGGGTGTGTGGGTGGGTGGGTGACTGAGTGAGCGACTTGACTGATTGAACGACTGGGTTAACTGAGTGAGCGACTGGGTGGGTGGGTGACTGAGTGAGCGACTGGGTGGGTGGGTGACTGAGTGAGCGACTTGACTGGGTGGGAGGGTGGGTGACTGAGTAACAGAAAAGAAAAAATGCACAGATGCGCACCAGGGATTAGATTAATGTTATTTATTATAAAAAAATACACATAAACAGCTGAGAGGATCCAACCCCTCCTCAGCTAAATGGGTTAAACTGCCCAGATATATAAACCATACATATGGACTCTAAAAATAGAATACCCTAAACAGTAAAACACACACAGTAAAAATATACATTCAATGTTAAAAGAAATAAACAAAGAAAATAGCAACAGCCCAAGGTAATTTAAGTTAAAACTGCCATAAAGGACTATAATACCGCTGACAGGGGGAAACGAACACTCACACTGGGGCAGAAGTGGGGGTCCACGGATGACCGCACAGAATCCGGATCGCGGCACCGCAGAAGGTGAAAAAACACCACTTGTGCCTCAGGCAGGCTCCGTCTCAGCCTCTCAGCAAACACGCGCAGGATGAGCTGTCGTGACCTCTACGCGTTTCGCACCACGTGCTTCGTCAGGAGGTCACGTATAGTTTCATCCGCGCGTATTTATGGATGGCAGGGAATCAGTAAGGACGGCCCATTTCAGACGCCAGACCAGACACCCTTTACATGCCAACGATTTGCCAAAGTGATGCAACCTCTTTCCTATGGAGTGTCACATGTTGCTGCACTCACGGGCTAAAGGCTACAAATAATAAATAATTAAAGAGAGCCTATAACATGATGCTTCACACAGACATAACAACACAACATAAGACCCTCACATATAATACAAAACGTAAAAAGAAAACAGATACCAATTCCTATTACTAGGAACAAATGTTGCATGCTAATTACGCATCATAAATTAATAATTAGTTAATGCGTGACAATAGGTATACATAGCTTATAAGAAATGGCTTGTAAAGAAATATATTAAAAATTATATATATATAATGCCATGAAAAGAAAAACATATAATCTTAATACAAATACCATAAAATAGTAAAAAGAGAGACTGCTATAGTACCAATTAAAAAGAGGAAAATTGATCTAAACGTTTATCATCTTAAAAATGGAGTTAATTCAATGAGTTCATTGAAACCAATGGGATGTCTAGTTTGCATTTCATAAATCCAATACTGTTCACGTTTTAATAAATGATTCTCTCTATTTCCCTGTCTACTATTCATTTGTATATGTTCAAGTCCCTTAAATGTAATGCAATCAGGATCATTATTGTGTATCTCATTAAAGTGTTTTAATAGCGGAGTAAGCGGCATGCCTTTAGCCAGAGTTTTTGGTATATTTTTAACATTCCTCAGATGTTCTAGCATACGCATCTTTAGTGGTCTTTTAGTCTTACCAATGTACTGTAAATTACAATTACACTGCAAGACATAAACCACGTGCGTTGTCTGACAATTAATAAAACTTTTGGCATTGTAAATCCGTTTAGTGGCACAAGACGTGACTGTTTTACCTTTACACATATGTTTACACGCCTTGCACTTCCCGCATTTATATGTGCCCATAATGCCCAAGCGTTCTTTGATATCACCAGATACAGCAGATTTTCTGATGATTTGGCTTGGAGCCAACATATTTTTTTAATTTGGTGCACGTTTGAACACTATACCTGGTTGTGACTTTAACTGAGGGCCCAGTATAGGGTCCATTTTAAGTATTCCCCAGTGTTTCTTCAAGATTTTTCTGACCCCATAATGCATATCACTGAATTGAGTTATAAAAGCAGGGAATTTGTTATTTTTACTCTTATCCCTCTTTTTATTGTATTTCATCAGGGATTTTCTTGGTATTTTCTCCAGTTTCTTTATTGAGGAATCTATCAAATCCTCATTATAATTCTTTTCAAGAAATCTTTTTTTGAGGAACTGAGATTGTTTATCAAATTCCTCAACTTTAGAATCGTTTCTCTTCAATCTCAGAAACTGGTTAAAAGGAATGTTTTGGACCCATTTTTTGTCATGACAACTAAAAGGGTCAAGATAAGAGTTAACATTTGTTACTTTGAAATATGTTTTAGTCTGAATAGTATTGGATTCAATATATATCTCCAAGTCAAGGAAGTTTATACTAACTTTACTATTTTCACCACTAAATTTTAGGTTACAGTCATTTACATTTAGCTGGTTGACAAACTCAAGATAAGACTCTTCAGTTCCCTCCCACACAATGATAATATCATCGATATATCTCCTCCACAGCCTAAGCTGTGGAGGAGGACATCGAAACACCACAAGAGACTCCCACAGTCCCATATACAAATTGGCGAACGATGGGGCAAATGTAGTCCCCATCGCCGTCCCCAGGATTTGTAAAAAGTAAAGGGAATCAAACATAAAATAATTGTGACCCAAAATGAAATTGATTGATGTGAGAATAAATTCAATTTGTGTAATAGGTAGTGTTTGTGGGGTCATCAGAAAATGCCTAATAGTCCTCTATGGCGGTTTTAACTTAAATTACCTTGGGCTGTTGCTATTTTCTTTGTTTATTTCTTTTAACATTGAATGTATATTTTTACTGTGTGTGTTTTACTGTTTAGGGTATTCTATTTTTAGAGTCCATATATATGGTTTATATATCTGGGCAGTTTAACCCATTTAGCTGAGGAGGGGTTGGATCCTCTCAGCTGTTTATGTGTATTTTTTAATAATAAATAACATTAATCTAATCCCTGGTGCGCATCTGTGCATTTTTTCTTTTCTGTTTCTCAGGGTGTCCTCCCCCCTTTTTAGGAGGGATCACCTTTGAAGTAGGAGCATTTGGGGAGACGCTCCATGCACGTGCAGCAAAGGGATTTTCCTATCTTCACATCTGCAGCACGAGCGCTGAATATCCTTCTCTCTGCTGGGTGACTGAGTAAGCGACTGGGTGGGAGGGTGGGTGACTGAGTAAGCGACTGGGTGGGAGGGTGGGTGACTGAGTAAGCGACTGGGTGGGAGGGTGGGTGACTGAGTGAGCGACTGGGTGGGAGGGAGGGTGACTGAGTGAGCGACTTGACTGAGTGAGTGACTGGGTGGGAGGGTTGGTGTCTGAGTGCGTGACACTGACTGAGTGAGCGACTTGACTGACTGAGCAACTGTGTGGGAGGGTGGGTGACTGAGTGAGCGACTGGGTGGGAGGGTGGGTGACTGAGTGAGCAACTGGGTGGGAGGGTGGGTGACTGAGTGAGCGACTTGACTGAGTGAGTGACTGGGTGGGAGGGTGGGTGACTGAGTGAGTGACTGGGTGGGAGGGTGGGTGACTGAGTGAGCGACTGGGTGGGAGGGTGGGTGACTGAGTGAGCGACTTGACTGAGTGAGCGACTGGGTGGGAGGGTGGGTGACTGAGTGAGCGACTGGGTGACTGAGTGAGCGACTGGGTGGGAGAGTAGGTGACTGAGTGAGCGACGTGACTGAGTGAGCGACTGGGTGGGAGGGTGACTGAGTGAGTGACTTTTGACTGAGTGAGCGACTGGGTGGGAGGGTGGGTGGTTGACTGAGTGAGCAACTGGGTTGACTGAGTGAGCGACTGGGTTGACTGAGTGAGCGACTGGGTTGGTGACTGAGTGAGCGACTGGGTGGGTGGGTGACTGAGTGAGCAATTGGGTGAGTGGGTGGGTGACTGAGTGAGTGAGCGACTTGGTGGGTGAGTGACTGAGTGACTGTGTGACTGAGTGACTGTGTGACTGAGTGAGTGTGTGACTGTGTGACTGAGTGACTGAGTGACTGTGTGACTGTGTGACTGAGTGAGTGGGTGACTGGGTGGTTGACTGGGTGGGTGACTGGGTGGGTGACTGGGTGGGTGACTGGGTGGGTGACTGGGTGGGAGAGTGCGTGCGTGGGTGGGAGAGTGCGTGCGTGCGTGGGTGGGAGAGTGCGTTCGTGCGTGGGTGGGAGAGTGCGTGCGTGGGTGGGAGAGTAAGTGGGTGGAAGAGTGAGTGGGTGGGTGGGAGAGTGAGTGGGTTAGTGACTGGGTGAGACAGTGACTGGGTGGTGGGTGACAGTGACTGGTGGTGGGTGACAGTGACTGGGTGGTGGGTGACAGTGACTGGGTGGTGGGTGACAGTGACTGGTTGGTGGGTGACAGTGACTGGGTGGTGGGGGACAGTGACAGTTGAGTGGGGTGACTTACCCTGACCAGATGGGTGCTGCTTCCTGCTTCCTTGCCGCTTCCCCCCATGCCCCCGATGTCCACTTGGCAGCTGCCTGGGGCGGGAGGTGGGCACAGGGGGGGGGGGAGGGCACGGGAGGTGGGCTCGGGGAATGCACAGGAGGGGGGCGCACAGGAGGTGGGCTTGGGGGGCCCACGGGAGGTTGGCTCGGGGGGGGCGCATGGGAGGTGGGCAGCTGGGGGGGGGCGAGATGTCGGGCGGCTGCAGCATCCTCCGCGGCTGCTGCTGGGTTGGAGCACGGGAAGTTCTGGGGGCGGGGCGCGAGGCTAGCAGGCGGCTGCAGCATCCCCCAAGGCTGCTGCATGGGGCAGGAGGCGCACGCGGGGGGTGCAGGGTTGGCGCTTCACCGCCAGCCGTCCCACGTGGGGATCGAGGAAGCGAGGGGGGGGAGCGGAGTGGGCCGGGCCAGGCCAGGCCCACAGGCAGCAGGCAGGGCCCACAAGCAGCAGGCAGGGCCCACAGGCAGCAGGCAGGGCCCACAGGCAGCAGGCAGGACTCCCTGCGGGACCTCGGCTCTGCGCATGCGCAATCGCCGCCATTTTTAAACCCCCCCCCCTTTTTTTTTTTTTAATATAGTGGCCAGGGCCACACAGGGGCCCGGCGGCCGGCCCCCCCTGACTCACGGGGCCCGGGACGCCTGTGCCCTTTGTCCCCCGCTGTTGGCGGCCCTGCATATATGTCAAACATATACTCTACATGGAAGGTTAACTTTAAATATATATGTAGCATACCTTGAAAATTTACAAAGGTGAGGTATTTAAGTAAATGGGTATTCTCACATATTGTTCTATCTACCTCTCCAGCAAAACCCTCTTTAGCCTGCTTGAAGAAGGTGAGATTTCTGGCCATGATTTTCTGCAACTTAATGTATAGCCCATGAATATGTAAGTTGCCTAATTTATATACTAATTTGTAGATGAAATGGAATTGCATAGCTGGAACCAAATAAAAAATTTTTTAATGGTTTCTCCATGCAATAAAGGCTTTATGGTGAGATGCAAATCCTTATCAGTTTAATGAATAAGCCCATTAAAGAATGTATTTAACATGAATATTTCTCCAAAATAGCATCTACTGAAAAATTTCTATTGAAAACATGTTCATCTCATTTCCATGAACTTGATTCTGGAAATGCTTAGACTTAAAAGTCCATAAGCAATTGAGTAACACACTTTCCAGAGCTGGAAGACACCTTGTGGCCTATTCAAGTGAATAGTCTTGAAGGTTTCTTCTGGCAGAGGAAGGTGTCTTATTTATGGATCAGCACCACTTAATAAATATTGATAAGTTTGCCTTTACTAATGTCAGTGTAGTAAGGTACTTTCTATTGATTTCGTTCTGCTTGTGTCATCAAGCAATATACAGTAGGGACGTTATTACATTATATTGAGTTAAATTATACATTATATATGTAGCATTAAGTAAGAGTTGGGGGTGAAACTGCATGAAAAATATAACTTGATAGACTGTTGCAATCTTTGCAACATCTTAACATCCTGTTTCCTAATGTGTTACCATTAATAAAAAAAAAGTCATTTATCAGCTGACGTTTAGTTTGTCTTCCTAACAAAATTGCTCAAAATGTAGTCAACTCAGAAAATAAACGTTTGTTCAGACTTCCTAAAATTCTACATTACCTTGACAGAGTCTGATAATAGATTTCATAATTCTGGCAATCAAATAGTGTTGAGAAGTTTAGAGCTATTTAATTTAAGATAAATATTTGTTTAACTTGATGCAGAAATTCTCGATGCATTGTTAAAAAAAATGTTTTCATAAACTATGTAGTACTTGAGAAACCGATTATTTAATGATTGATGTCAGAACTAAGTTATGCAGCAGATTCTACAGAAATAGTAATACACATATAAAATCCGGTGAACTGCCAAGACAATAGTCATTGTAATTGGTGAGGTTTAGTTTTGTATTTGGTACACTTAAACAAATACTAGTTGCAATTTCTCATTAAAAGTGACTGCATCCTACTTCATGTGCAACTGATTACTGAAAATACCCAACAGTATAATAGTATACCAGATATAAGATACAGTAGAAGTTGAGGTACTTCTATACATTATGAATTGTAATATGTTGTTGCAAGTAATTACAAACAATGTAGGTGTCCTCAAAATGCTTTATTGTAACAGTAAGTCAAAACTGAAAAAATACCCCCCAATATCAGATAAAATGTAGTTTTTTTTTACAACCCTGATGTGTAAGTAATGTTACACCTATGAAAACAATAAAAACATAAACACATAAGACAGAAAACATATCATCGTGAATAACCCCCCTCCCAAATATGAAAAACAAATGTGTCTCTGATTTACAAGTGCTAAATAACTGTAATCTCTGAAATATTTACATTCATTAAAATTATTTATTTATGCTAAATTATGACAGCAAATAATAATTTTATTTCAATCAGTTTGAATGCAAGAAGCAGGTCACTGAAACATAGAAACCAAGAAACATAGAGTTTGACGGCAGATGAGAACGACTTCTCCCATCTTGTCTGCCCATTTTCCTATGTGCCGTAAAATCTGACCCTCTTTGATCCTTGGCTTTCTTACGTATTTAGGAAAGCCTCATGTCTATCCCAAGCATTTTTAAACATTTGAATTCTCTTATTTTTATAGCCTCCCCCTAGCCCCCCCCCCCCTTTTTGGGAACTACTAATTAGTGTAAGGGGTTAACGGCCCTAATGGGTTAACCAGGTAGGATAATTCTGGTATTGCCCTTCCCCATCATATGATGTAGGATATCTTGTCACCATAGGGAGATAGAAGTTTAAAAATATGCATGGACGAAGTATATAGTATATACAGTAACAGGATACTGATCCCAGAGAACCGTGTATTCCCAGCAAGGGCCCACTTGCGATGAGGAATTATTGACGCCATGCAGGAGATTGCCAATTTTACCAATACTAAGGGGAAACATGCATAAGTTCCTCCCCAGCGTAGGAGTGAGAGCTACCAGGGGAGAAGCACAGGGTAACTTTATGATTTGCCGCCAGTTAATATGTCTAACAGGAAGTATGTCTTGGTGTGGCGAGACTTATAAACAAATGTGAATAAAGCTCTTTTTCTACTATAAAACTCCTGCCACCCATCCTTATTCTATCTGCATATCCATACCTTGCCTGCAACGACCCAGCACTATGAACAGATATCAAAGACTGAGCCCTGCCATGTATACAGTTCAAATCAATGTAATCTCCTTTAGAGCCGGGCAAGGAGGATTACGCTGCATTAGAACCTACGATCTCTATTGGGAGGTCATTCCATTAATCCCCCCCCCCCCCTTTCCATGAATAAATACTTCCTCACGTTACCCCTTAGGCCCCGGACATGTTTGCTGCGTGCTTGCAGAAGCGTGCTGACACGCGCTCCCGCTCAGCACTGAGCCCCTACAGCCGCAATTAGAGCGGCTTTAGTAGGGGCTCACCTGCGCTTCCGCGTGCTTGTGGAAGCGCAGGTCTTGGGGGAATTTTAAATTCCCCCGCTTGCCGGCGAGACAGGCCGGTCACATGAGCGGTTCGCCCAATGAGGCATCCGTGACGTCACTGGCCCGCCCCCGGCCAGTGACGCGCCCGCCCGCCCCCGGACCGCCCCCCTGACGGCTGCTGAGAGCGCTTGCGGTAAGCAACCGCAAGGCCAGGGAAAGCACCCACTTTCCCTGCGCCTCAGCGCGCCTCAGCACGCCAGCAGGGACCATGGACTCGGCCTAAGTCTGTAACCCTCCAGCTTTAGCGCATGACATCTTTCACTGAAGTACGCTTCCCTATTATACTTCAAGAGTTTTAATGATTTATTTTAACAGCTTATTTATATACCCCCTCTACATCCCTTCCTATAAGCTGCACATATTTAATCTTTTCTAGTCTTTCCTGATAAATCTTATCCTGTAGACCAGTGTTTCCCAACTCTAGTCCTCAGGGAACCCCAACAGGTCAGGTCGTAAGGATATCCCTGCTCCAGCACAGGTGGTTCAATCAGCGGCTCAGTTATTTTGACTGAGCCACCTGTGCTGGAGCAGGGATATCCTTAAGACCTGACCTGTTGGGGTTCCCTGAAGACTGGAGTTGGGAAACACTGCTGTAGACCATGTACCATTTGAGCAGCCAATCTCCAATTTATTTATATTCTAATAACAGCTCATAGCGGTTTGAGAAGTGGTAAAAGAAGAAGTTGGGGAAATATTACATGATGTAAACGTTATAATGACATTTATCAAATTGGGCATCTCACTTTTTCTCCAATTAAACTGAATCACAAAGTCAGCCAGGTTTGAGGTGGCATAAATGTCCTTGTTTTAAAATCTGTGCTAGCTGTAAGAAACTGGAGCAACAAGCTTTTTAAATATAATGTACCTTGGAGCACAAAATGGAGCAGAACGTCCAAACATGTTTGTACCTGTGTGTTGATATATAGACCCTAGTGGGAAGAGGACAGCAGAAGCTTTCATTGGGAGAGTTATTTTTTATTATGAGAGGTGCCAAGATAATAATAATAATTCAGATTAATCTGGATGGGTTTTTGAAGTCTATGCTTGCTCACAATCCAAACAGACTTTAGAGCAGTTTCCATTAGGGAAAACCAATATGAGATCTGACACCTGAACTCTTTGCTTCTTTAGAGTATATTCACATTTTAATATATAAAAAGTGAATGGTATTTATCATCAATAGTCTCCCAGAACTTTTATCAAGAGAAGGAGTTAACATATTGCAAACCTCTCGTTCTTATTTTCATTTTTTATTATTGGAACGCATATGTTGTACGTACTGGCTTATCCTAGTTTCTTGTGGAAGGAAGACATACAAAACCATTCCGTCTTTCACAAGACATTCTGTAAGAGTTAGAAGACGGCAAGAATTAGAATTTATAAATGATAAATATACCATTGCTTCCAGTGATGCTGCATTTGTCTATAATGGGCTGTTGTTAATGCATATCTGCTATCACAGAGCCAAGGTGAAATGTCTGACCAGAGTGCACTGGCTTTATCTCAAAATGTTATTTCTGTCCCTGTAATATTATCTTATAGTTTTTCATGGATAAAATAATAGTGCCAGCGTAGTTGTGAATAATTCATGCTGATGTTTGTGACGATTATCTCTTTACTGAACACAGTAAATGTGAATACAAGTATCTGATGAAACTCCTACTATTATGTAATTAATATCCTCAACACTTTCCAGTATATTAGTTCAAAGTAAGTGTTTTTCCTGGAATCATATTCGTAGGCATATTACTTTTGCTGTTCTTATCCAAGTATAATCCCCAAATGATGCCTCAAAAAAGTTTCAAAGTCTTCCCTGACAACTTATGTCCTTTAAGTGGCTTATATTTTTTGTAGCATTACCTATGTATCGTACAGAACAAAATAAGGAATATATGTATCTTGGCAATTATCTCTCCTAATACATATATCACAAACTAAACTGGTTAAGTACAGTATATTTTAAAATGCCTGCAATTTTTATCATTTATATTGTTTGCGTTTGAAAAATGTATTTATTGTTTTAGCACATGCTGTCTACATAGAGAATATTAAATCTAAAATCTAATAAGTAATGTCTTTAGGCTCTAATTGAACCTAATACCTTTTTGAGGAGATGAAGAGATTAACTAAATTTTTTGACACATTTTGCTACATTTGTTTTTTGTGTTAATTTCATATTTTTCCAGTAAACAGGACCAAGGACTCTGGAGGGTAAGAGCTTAAAATTTTCTTGGTGGTGGCAGCGTAATTAAAGTGTTGTTGACAGTTTGAGGGAGTTATTGCTCCTTTTTAGCGCCCTGCGGTGAGGTGAGTGAGTCAACTGGATAGCTGGATGTTTTAACCCCTTTCATATATGCAAGTGACAAGCGCACAGGTGTGGTGTTCGTAACAGTGATCATTTTCATTTCCTTTCATGGGGGGGGGGGTCTAAAGGGAGTTTGACATGGTCAGATTTTTAAATTAGAAATACTGCCACCAGGGCCGCCTACAGGGGGTACAGCTGGGTCTCCTGTCCTGGGCCCAGAGCCCTTTGCTGGCAAACCTTGCAGAGGTTCTCCTGCAGGTTGTCTTTGGAGGTGCCTTTCACGCTTTAGGATGGTGGAAGGGAGGCTCCCCTGACAAGCACATTCCACAGGCCTCTATCGGATCCCTATATCCTCCAGGGCAGCAGGTAGGCAGTGAGTTCCACTCTCTCCTCCCCCTCAGTCTCTCACCCCCTCTCTCTCTCACCCATCTCTCTCACACACCCCCTCTCTCCTCCTCCCCCTCTTTTCCCTCTCTCTTTCCCCAACTCTCTCCACTCCCCCTTCTCTCTCTCCTTTACCCCCCTTTCCCTCTCTCTATTCTATCCTCACTTTCTCTCACTGTCCCCCCTCTTTCCCTGTCTTACCCTCTCTGTCTCCCACTCTCTCTCTCCATCTCCTCCCCTCTTCTCTCTCCTCTCTCTCTCCTGCTCTTTCCCTTCTCACTCCGCCCTCGTTCTCCCCCTTCCCAATTTTTCCCCCTTCTCTAACCCCTCGCTCTCTCTCATCTGACCTTCCTCTATCCCCTCCCCTCTCCTCACCCTCTCTTCCCCCTTTCTCCTCGCTCTTCCATAACTACCCCCTCCAGGTCCTTATCTCCTTCCCTCACGCACCCCCCCCCCCAAGCCCATGTCTCTTTCTCCCGCCCCCCTCAGTGACCTCCAGTGCTCTGGGTTGAGGGGTTGCAAGGGAAGGGTGGATTAGGGTGGGGCCCTGTTTCTTTAATTTGTCCTGGGCCCCAAGATTTCTGTTTGCGGCACTGACTGCAGCCACCCCATTTGCACTAGTTTTGCAGCTGGGTGACCTTGATAAATATCTCTTACTGTAAAGCACTGTGAAACACTTTATAAAACTTACTTTAAAAAATCAAAAGTAATTTGATTAGGAGAGCAAATCTGGTGCAATTTTTATGTAAAGAAATAATCAGGGTTTGACAATAAATATTTGTGGGGGGTCACATCACCAAAATGTGTAGGGATACTTAACCAATGTTCAATACAGTAGATAGCCTAGGTTTAGGCTAGTTCCCACCCTTATAAGCACAGTATACAGTGGCAAGAAAAAGTTTGTGAACCCCTTAGAATTTTCACATCATATTTCACATATTTCAAACCTAAAATGTTAATCTGAGTCCTAATAATAGATAAAGATAACGTGAAAAAAAATGAAGGCGCAAATAAGTTTAAAAAGTGAAATCCTGTGCAATGCTATATAGGGGGGGAAAAGCACTCACAGCTGGTTTGACTGCACACTGTAGTCCTCATTTTCCCCGTCTGTTTTGCACAATGTGTCATAAGGGCACACTCCAGCCACTCTGGAATAGCACCGAAACCGCCGCATGTTGCTTTAGATGTCCCACTCAGCACCATTGGAGATGTCTTTGCCTAAGTCGGTCCTTCCGCGTCTGCGCACGTACTTATGGTGTCCCGAACCGTGGTGCTTCGCCTCGGGCCTTCAACTTTACCAGCCAGGGCATTATTGGCCAACAATGCCCTGTTCTTCTGGGATTATTAGTTTTGGCAGAAGAGAACACTGAACTGTATAGTGCATCTGTCTGCATTTTGTAATACACCACAGAATTGTGTACAGTAAGAGAAGGTGGAATTCAAGAGCTCTCTTCTGGCTGGGTGACTTGAGTGCCCAATTACATACTAACTTTTTCAAGTGTTACAATAAGGTGTGGAATGTTTCTCTTGGGTGGCAGTACTTTTGCAATGGGCTGATCGTTTTAAGGGTGTGTACATTTCTAATCCATTGTGCAACTAACTGATAATTTGATAGTAGGAAAAGTAAAGGAATTTTCATGTGCCCCTCTCTGCAAACTACAAACATTTAATCATTAATCAAAAGGAGTAGCTTCTAGAAGTTTGTTAAAGATGAGTGATAGAAAAATGTGCTCACTCCATTTAAAATGAAACGGTGTGCTTTTCTTTGTGAAGTATTTTAATACACAACTCTGTGCAATTAAACCTAATGAAGTGCTTCCTCATTTGCTAAGCAGCTTTTTTTTCTTTCTGGTTTTCAGTGTTCTGTTGAGATGCAATATCACTCCGTACAGCCGCCAGAATAGTACTGATTAGCTTCAGAATCAGAGTTACTACTGCATAGGCTGCTCATATATGTGCCCTCTGTTTGGAATACTGAAATATATGTCAGCCTTCTAGCACACTGCATGTCAATGCATTCTAGCCTACCAGGCAACTCCAGCACTAACCCCCAGATTCATCAAACTCCGTTACAGGTTAACGCACCTGGATGGGCTGTAGTTCCTGTTGACTTGAGTGGGCATTAACCCATAATGGAGCTTGATGAATAACCCCCCTGCTGTGTTACAAAAGTCTCTAGGGGGAATAATAGCTGCCCAAGCCTCCTATCCCTTGTAGATTCTATATTTTCCACAGAACTGCCAAAATAAATAAGTACGCAGATTTTAATGAGGTCAAGGCAAATAATTTAGAAACATTTTAATCCAAAATCCTTGAGATATCCGAGTGAGGAGTAAAGAAAGGTTATCCATTTGTTACCAAATGTGGTCTTCTGAAGTCAACAAACTATTCAAATAGATTTCAATTAAGCTACCTGTGCTTTAGTAGGGATGTCGGACTTGTGCTTTAGTGGGGATGTCATTTTACAGGTGAAATTCATGTAGTTTAATTATTTTGTTTCCTTTAGGTTTAATTATCTTTACCAAATCTGCACTGAGTTAGATAAATGTGGCTAGAATATCTAAGACAGTAATAAAGTGAAATAGAAACCTACTGTATTATCATAGAATGTGCAGGATTCTTCCTGTAGAGTGACGTTCCTAATTGTATTATTGACTAAGGGGAAATGGGGCTTCTGTTGTAATAAATGAGTTACAGTAACAAGCCAATCAGAGTAATTTGAATTAGGAGCGATGCTGGAAATATGTTCGTGTAGAAAGCCAGTGCATCAGAAAAAACAAGTCCTGTTTGGCATAATAAACTGAGGTTTAGGATAAACTCCTTCAATGTAAGCATATAACATAACGAAGCCCTAATAGGGTTAGGGGACTAGTACCTAATGCCAGCGGCACCATAAATAAATAGTACAGACCAACGTCCCATATATCAGAGAAAAAAGGGGTACAGCGACCCACAAAGTGAACTCACTCAGTTTCTCCTGGAGTATCCAATCTGAGAATCTTCATAGGCGTGCAATCTCCCAGGTGATGGCAGGAACAAGTAGAAAAATAAGGCAGTGCACTGCCCAAAGTAACAGAAGGAG
Source organism: Ascaphus truei (assembly GCF_040206685.1). Taxonomy (NCBI): domain Eukaryota; kingdom Metazoa; phylum Chordata; class Amphibia; order Anura; family Ascaphidae; genus Ascaphus; species Ascaphus truei. The sequence goes on from NC_134488.1 coordinate 88,911,473, forward strand.
GCTCACGGTTTTAAGCAACAAAAAATAGATTTATTACATAAAAAGTGGACAAAAGGGTTCCCCCTAGGCCACAGCAGGGGACCCTTTTGTCCACTTTTTATGTAATAAATCTATTTTTTTTACCATCCGAGGACTGATAAAGTAGAGACAGCACACAGTAGGTGTATAGATATAGATGTGTATGTATATGTATATATATATATATATGTATATATATATATATTCAGCTCAACCCCGTTATAGCGCGATCTGCTATAACGCGGATCCGCATATAACGTGGTTTGAGCGTGGACCCCGAATTTAAAAAAAAATAATTTTTTTGTACACACTGCACACACTCACTGCACACTGCATACATTCACAGCACACTGCATACACTCACATCACACTGCACACACTCACAGCACACTGCATACACTCACAGCACACTGCACACACTCACAGCACACTGCACACACTCACAGCACACTGCACACACTCACAGCACACACTCACAGCACACTGCGTACACTCACAGCACACTGCACACACACACTGACACACTGACACACACACACACACACAGTCTCACACAGTCAAATACACACACACACACACAGAGACACACTGTCTCTTTAAGGGAGCTTGCTCTTGCAAGATGGAAGCAGAAGCAGAAAGCGAGACAGGGAGAAGAGCTGCCAGATGCCGGGTAAGTGCTGTATGCTGTTGCCGCTTCCCCACCGGGTCTGGGAACGCTGGGAGAGTTCTCAGCTTTCCCCCTCCGGCGGACACAGTACCACCACAAAAAACAAACAAAACTTTTTTTTTTTAAAAAGCGGTGGTCGCGGGTGGCCCCCGAGGACCGTGCTATAACAGGGTTAAGCTGTATATATATATATATATATATATATATATATATATATATATATATATACATATATATATATATACACACATATATATATATATATATATATGTGTATATATATATATATGTGTATATATATATATATATATATATATATATATATGTATATATATATAACTGTCTTAAAAACCTCTCAATTGACAACTTAAAAAAAACACACACTATATATATACGCAAAAAGTTATTACTGTCTTAAAAACCTCTCAATTGACAACTTAAAAAAACCACACACTATATATATATATATAGTGTGTGTTTTTTTTAAGTTGTCAATTGAGAGGTTTTTAAGACAGTAATAACTTTTTGCGTTTTTCTTCAGATTTAAAGCAACACGGCAAATGATGATGCTTCTTTATACTCACTGTTTAGTATTTTAATGCGAAACACACACAAAAATGTATTAGCTATAGCTTATTGGATTCAGAATCTCATTGCCTTTCATACGAGCCTGCATTGTACCATCCTAGGCCTTATGGTACATTAAGCAGGAATCCCTACAAAAATGTATTTTTTTTTTTTTGCATAATTGGAAGCAGAGGGGCTGAGCCTCATGATTTTTCAGTGCCAGGAACCCTCCAATTCCTGAGACTAGCAACTTCTTAGTTGCGGATCCGCCTTTTGCAAAATCCAACATGGTTGCCAGGGTCAACCACCAACAGGAAGCTGCAGAGGGTGACATTCCTTGTTGCAAGATTTATAGGTCATATTGTTTCCCCAGGAGGGAGCACCGGCACTAGTACTGTAAGTTCACTGGTAATTATCTCAGCAAGGTCCTTAGTCTAATGATTTGAAACTCCATCAATGAAGTTCAGGCAATAAAAGGCTATAAAACACAGGTGATATGCTATATCTGTAGTAGAAACACCACCAAAAGAAAAAAAGAGAGCACAGGGGACGTCTTGGTTAGTAAAAATGTATTCGCAACAATATAACTATAATATATCTCTACTAACAAGTGGGAAAACTTTATGTGCATGATTGAATCTAATCTGGAAAGGATTTCTCAACCTCTTGTCGCGTGCCTCCTAGGTCCCAAGGTTGTAAAGCTGTGATGTTATTTCCATATTACATTTCAGAAAGGTTTTATGAATGGGGAGAACACGGGTTTGGTGCATAGTGATGGTTAGGGAGTTCCAATGGTCAGGAATACTGAGAGAGAAAGATTTGAGGCAGGCAAGAGGAGTAGAAATGCATGTATGACAGAGACAACTTTATAAAAACTGCTTTTTTAAACTAGAATTTTTTTTGTAAAACTCTTTTAAATAGGTTTGAAGAGGGAATTTCTTAATTTCCAAATCAATTGGAGTATCAAATACTTAATAATTCTCTCCACGTAAATCACCAAATTAACGGTACCTGCATCCTTGCACTCAGAGAAATTTGCTGGACACACAGGTACCACAGGTGGCTACCCCCCTTGTGTGTGAAACTAATGTGTTATGGCAATATTTTCCTAATTCGCACTTTATAATAACCGTTCTGGTCAGGTTATACACACATGTATGTGACAAGACTGCAAGTTGTACAAAGCTTAAATTATTCTTACTCTGGTTGGCCTGTAATGTGAAAGATACACTGGCCTCTATAGGACCTATCTGCTGTGAGGAACCTAATTAGGTCTTTAAACATCTTCAATCCAGATTAGCATCTTCCCCATTAACACCCATAGACACATGTAAACCCTCACATGGCTCATCTTGGCATTTTAATATAAACAGTGAGAGCAAGTTATCTCCTGAAAAAAAAAATACATTTTCTTAACTGTTTGATTGCCACATAAACCATGGACTCATGGCTTTTTATGACACAGACCCTCATTGCCAGAGGTAAACAGAATACAACGTTATTTTAGTAAGAAGGTTATTAATTATTACTGCTGGCATCTACCACCCCCCACCCCTAAAGCCGCACTACAATCCCTGACTGATATCACTCAGTTTCTTGGCTCTATTTCCTCTCGTAATGGGAAGTGTGAGTGGTTAGTCCTTGGGGATTTGAACCTCAATTGGCTTGACCCTAAAAACAACAAAAGACAGACAGAACTCAAGTCACTAAACCTAACCCAACTAATTTCCCAACCCATACAGCCAAACCTAAAATCTCACAACCATTCCTTGCTAGACTGGATTATATCCTCTAGTCCCAACAGAAACCAATTCTCTGATATCCTACGTGACATTTTCAGTGACCATGCAATAGTGTACTGTTTAAGGAAAATCAGATCACCCAAATCAAGCACTACAGTGCTACCCAATAGAACATTTAGAAAATTTAACCCACAAGAGTTTATAGCTAATCTTACCAACTGCCCTTGGTATAGAATCAACTTGATACCTGACCCCGGTTCTACGCTTGATTATTTTCAGAGTTCTAAAAACACTGTGACACCCATGATCCACTACGCAGAATAAGAGTACGGGGGCCCACCTTATGTGGATTACAACCAACCTTATTGCGCTTTACCATTTTAGGGACGCCTTGTGGAAAAGATACAAAGTAACTGGCACTACCAAGGATCTTAATAACTACAGATACCTGTGGCATACAGTACATGCACAAGGCAAACAAGACACACAAAAGCCCAATATTACTCTGACAAACCTCACCAGAATACATAAAATCTAGCAAACTTCTGGAAGTTCATCAAAAATATATAACAGCCTTCTACCCATCAACAACCATCTAATATCAAAAAGGATGATATTACTCTGACAAATTCCACTAACATTGCAAACACAATCAATGAATACTTTGTGGGGTGTGCTACATTCCTTATTAGCAGAGCGTAACTCAAACTACAAACATGAAGATTATTCTGGTGGTAAAGGGCTTGTAGCCCGAAACGCGTAGGTGTGCTGTTCGTTTCTTCTGTCCATTAAACATGATTTTTTATTGTGGGACCGCATCCTTGGATTTTTTTGTCAGCAAGCACTGGATGTAGTGCTCCGTTTTTTCCCTTTCTTGCTCCTTGATTCTATCTGACAGAGGCACACTGCACCCCTGGACAGTGGACGTTTATGGTTCTCACTTCATCTGGAGGAATTGCTATCCATGTGAGTCCATTCCACTGTTATTTACCTCTGACTTGGCATCAGGATTTATTGTGCTTATGTTTCCCTTATACACATAGATGTTCTATTCATGCTGGACACCGGCAGGTGTGTGTTTTTCCTTACCTCAGTGCATGTGGGATTTTCATTGTACCAGCTAGACATCGTTTGGGGACAGCTTTATCCAATCCAGTCAATTATTGGAGTGGTACTCCACTTAAGACTTTGCTCATATTTTGGTCTATAATATACTGCTTTTGTTTTTAGAGCACCATACAGCATTTTTTCTACCCAGGAATAAGATAGGCAGATTATTAAATAAAAATAATAATAATTGCGTTGGGAGGATTGCTGCTTTGAAGTAAATTTCTTAAGTATCTTTAAATACATTTGGATTTAACACTAGTGCTAAGCGTTTCAAATATGAACAAGGGCTTTTCAATTTTGCAAATACCATGAATTGTCCTACTTATTAATTGAAAAACAAAATTGATGTGTCTTTTGGGAGGGCATCTTTAAACTCTCTCACAAAGGTGAGAAGAAAATTGACTCCGTCAAAGAAGGTGCACACCAAAAATTAGTTGTTAAAAGGGATGCAATAAGGACCAGTTAAAGGTGCAATCCCACATAGCCAGATAGAAAGCAATCTGGTTTACATCATTTTCCAGTCTAATTAGCTTTCCTAAACCAATCTAACCATGCTAATAGTAAAGATGGGGCTGCTTTCCTTTCTTTGGGAAATTAATTACTTTGAATGGGGAACTGTTAGTCAGTCAAGTGTTTTATTTAACCTTATCCCACCCTGTTCTTATCAGGGAGCCAATACAACTATACGGGTAGAAGGATCTCTGGTGTACACGCTCTTGCTGAACACAATGACATCAGGCAAAGAGGGAGTAGCCAGAGGAAATAAAATGTCTCCCAAGTCTCAGCTCACCATGCTTACAAATAAAATGCAGGGCTTTATCGCAGCCCTTATGACATATCTTGTACGGCACGCGCGCTGGCACGCCAGAGAACCTTATGCCATGTCATGCTATGTTTGCTTGGTTTCTCGGGGAGAGATCATGCACAATGCTCCGTCATCAATGTCATCTGAAAGTAAGTGGTGCCTTTTCCACTTCCATTTATGTCACTGGGCGGGTCGCAACCATGTGATTTCTGCCAATGCGATCACATGGAGTCAATGCCAGAAGTCTGCAGGCCCCTGTAAAAGGTAACAAAATTATTTAAATACAACTACAGGTGTTAAATGTGGGTAAAAAGAAAATACATCAATTACCCAGAAGCATGTCACTGGCGTTAGTGTCTCTATTCCTGGGAGGGATTTCCCTTTTAACTGGTGCCTAGCCACCCCTAATATAATGAGACAATGCAAAATCTAAAGTCAGACTTTTAGGGGGTAGTTTATCAACGTTTTCCTGCTGCAAAACCAGGGGAATGTTTTTCTATAATAAATCTGCTTCAGTTTCTTTGTCCCACTTTTGCACCTGGGAGACTTTGATAAATGATCATTAAAGTATCCCAATGGTAAACAAAAATGCCCAAGATCTATAAAGAAAAAAATTGGCACTGCTTTAAACCTGGAGGTATTTTTTTTTTCTTTGATAAATCTGTTTCTGTTTTCTTCATATGTTTTGCAGCTATGAGACCAGGAGAACATTTATCATAAATAATAAATAATGTAATTGCAGCCTACAGGACAAAGTTATATCTACAATTCCATTGGCCGTGTTGGCACCTTTTTTAGATTGCCAATCAATCAATGTCTGCGTCTCTCACATACCTGAATGCAAAGCACCCAAAAATAAATCAATACACAGGGGAACAATGCTGTGTGTGATGCTCGGAATCCCTCCCTCATTTCTTCTGTACTACTATGACAGCAACAATTAAAAGGATAAAGAAATTAAGTAGTCAGGAACTGTCAATCTTTACACTCTACCACCCTTTTGTAAAAGTTCTTCTCCCAATTTGCTGCGTTATTCAATTGTTAGTGAAGTCAGCCCAGCAGCAGAGCATGTTGGAATGTTTGCATGTATATGGGGTGTTGTAATTTACTTGTCATGGCAGGGTGTGTTGGTATGTACATTAAATGCAGGCTAAGCCACTCTTCTTTTGCTCGAGGTGAAAAAAGTATGCTTTGCCATGAATTCATGCTGAATACATTTCAGATTGAAAACATCACGGCACATTTTTGAAGCTCTGATTTAGAGTATTTTATTCCATATATTTTGTGAGTTAACACGTTTGGATGACTGAACAACTCAATTATCTGTTTTTCTTTCAGTGAACAACACTTTGTCAACTCACCTAAGTAAAACCAAAAAAAAGTCTTGGTGGTTTTGCTGACATCATCTATTTGACTGCAGGACTGGTCACTTCCTTTCTGTAAAAGTTGAATTTAACGATTTTCTGCCTTGAACATGATGATTATAAAACTCCTACGCTAGCTAATTAGAAGTAGGCGGACTGTGATGATGTGAAACCAGAATAAGATCCTGTTTGGCAGCCACAAAAAACATCTCCGTATATCATTTAATTAAGGACAAGCATGTTGTGGCAAAAACACACATCTTTTCTATGCCAGACACAGTCTAGACTACTGTATATCTATAATGCAAGTTAACTGTATAACAGCTGAGATGTACACCCCTAAGTGTTTGGCGTTGTACTCTGACTTTTATATAGATTTTTTTCCATGTAAGATACATTATCAATATACTATGAAATGGTCTATGCAGAGTTTTCAGATAATTCTGCTCAATTCATAATATAAAAGCAGATAACAAGTGCTTGACCTTTTAATAGTGTAGCCAGGTCCCCTTACCTTCAGGTCCTTGGGGTGGGGGGACGGCTGCAGAGCTGCCCGGGTGCTGCCAGCACTGCGGGCGGGTCTGGTTAGGAGCAAGGAATACGGCGGTAAGGCTGTAGGCGGGCGATCGGTTGCCGGAGCTCCACGGTGCACCCGGCAAGTGGGGGCCGCCATCTTGTTGCCTCGCGCACACACTGTAGCAGCCTTGCACATGCGCAGTACACATTCAGTGCAACGGGCATTACATAGGCTCCACAGAGTAGACCAAGGGACTACATGTCCCAGCATGCCCCAGGGTTGTTCACCAGGTGGGGGAGCACAGCCATTAGGGCTGCGGTATCCCCGGCAAGCAAATAGATACATTTGGCGCACTGAGGAGACCACGTCAGTCGGGAGCGGGACACAGAGGAAAGAGGTGGTGTCAGTGGCCCTGGGACTAGGCCAGATTTCCCCTATAGGCCCCAGCTATTCCCCGACTCACAGTAGTGGCAGAGTGTGCATAGGGAAGGCCCCTTCAGCTAGGGACACCCCGCTTAGGTACACTATAGTGTTGCCGCTCCGGTGACAGAGCCATGCCATATCATGGGACCAGACCACAGGCAACCATAGAAATTGAAAGGGGACAAACTCCGGCGGGAGCTCCCTCAGAGGCGGACGGAAGTATCGGATAAACCACGTTGTGGGCTAATTCTGCGGTCTGATGGATCTACTCTACAGTTTGGCCTGGTGTGCCCTAAGACCAGGAAGGTACCCAACATGCACCAATGCCCATACACAGGGGTAGTGCTACTCCACACACATTTTGGGGTGGGCCTCTCTTGGTGGATACCGGATGGTTAGGTGCTCAGGGAACCCTCATAACTTTGGGGGAATCTCACTGGGGTATGAACAAGGTGCTGGTCATATACGGTGGAGCGCTGTGTGGGTACGGTCTTGTGGGGCCTTGTATACTACTGTGTTGTTATGTTTATATGTCAGTAAATATATGTTGGTTATACCTGTGTGTGCCTTTATTTACTGTCTTTTCCTGCGAGGGTTTATTTGGCTGCACTAGGATCCCTCCCAGGTGGAGGCGCGGTGTACCAAAGAACGTAATCATCCCAGGCTCCCAGTGGCAGAGAATTGGGCCTCCTGATGCCAGACAGGTACTCAGCACGCGAAGTTCCCTTAGTCCGGCGGGCAAGGGGGCCACAATAGTTTCACAATACTCAAGTGCCCGCTGCCACCCTTTCACCGTGCTACGGGACAGTTTACAGTAAATTCCTCCATGTTTTAGGTTGTTCACTGTCTCAGATATCTCAGCATCTACAGTATAAGCACTTTCCACATCACTTGCTTACATTCCATGTGGAATATTTCTATTTTGCTGCTTTAATTACTTCCTAGTAAAACATTTTATAAAAGAAATAATAAATACATAATAATGAAAGCTGCTGCAAAAGAAAAGTTTTAAAGAAGTCTTTGCCAGAGCAACAGCAATGTCATCAATCTGTTTTCTAGCACTATATTTAAAAAAAAATTGCAGCAGAAAAAATAGATAGTGTAAACAAACAGGCACCATGTGTGCAAAGCAAGGATATGAGTATCTGATATGAAAGTAACTAGACATTAAAAAAGTCATGATGGCTAAAAAAAAGTGACAAAAACCCTCAACCGTGTAGTGTACAGTAAATAAAAATATCACTTGTGGTGCATGTTCCAGACAGGTCTGCACCACTGTTTTTCTCATTATCACTTAACAAACAATGATTCCACTGCAGCCAGGGATTCTGGGTAATGACATGCAAATGAGCACACAGTGTGTCATTCTTTACTTCTCATCCATTTTAACATGGGTTTAAGAGGTGCAGAGCCAGTACACCTTCTCACTGACAGCAGTTTCGACCTTTTGGATCCCATCAATGCGAGGTTTGTTGATGTGAAAGTAGAACATAGTTGTAAGGGAATCAATGCTTCAAAGATCATATACTCTGCATTGTACAGAGAAGAATATACATAAATAATAGAATACATGTATTAATAAGTACATTAAGCAATTAGTCACCAGGAGTAAGTTCACTTTACTAAGTATTTGTTCTAGATTTAAAGAGCTAAAGAACTTGTGATAACCTGCTGCATAGGGATAAACGTGTTGTCAGTCCTTTTAAACTCACGCAGATGTGCCAGACATCGATAAATCCAACACTGTAAATGGCATTACATGTCAATCATTAAAGGTGTGTTTTAATAGGATTTAAGATTAGAAATAATTTCTAGATCTGGTTTATAACTCCCCTGTATGGCATAAAAAAAACTTTACAAGTATACAATAGGGATGATATTATGCTTGATTTGAAGAAAAAGTTCCAGCTTTTCCTGTCTCTTTTGTACTTACTTATAACTGACGTATCAATCTCCACATGAAGGGATTAGGCTGAACCACATTACATGAACTTGTTATTGTGTTAGAAGAACCCAGTTTGATAGTTGCCACCACTGAACTCAGAAGCAGTAACTATGGCTTTTAATATGTAAGACAGAGGAGACAAGGGAGTCCACTAGTAAAGGGAAAACAGATAAAATGTAATTATTAACGAATTATAGTTACATCAGAGATATACAGTAATAAAATACATTGAAAGATACAAACTTGCAGGACATAAAGAAATATACTTGCTAACTTGTATCCAAAAAAGATCTGGTTTATCTGTGGTGTAGAGAAGAATCTGCCAATACTTTTCAATATGCTCATATTCTTTTTGCTAATTAAAACAGGAACGCTCATATTTGGTTACAAAGAGGGAAACAGGGACAGATTACGCTCTTCTCTGTAAACTGCTGAAATATATTGATGCTTCATACTGTAAATGTCCTTCTGTCTAAATTCTATATGGCTAAACCAGTGTTTTTCAACGGGGTTCCTAGGCACCCTTGGGTTCCCCGGGCCTCCCTATAGGGTTCCCTGCAATTTCAAGGTCATTATAAAGTTGTACCAAATACAGAAGGATTTACAATGCATCTGATTTCAGACACACTATTAGAGAGGGTTGGGGTTGCCCAGAATTTCACAATATAATTTTAGGGTTCCTTAACCATAAAAAGGTTGCAAATCACAGGGCTAAACTATTCCAAATCGTTCAGGTTGGGAACTGGGATACACTTTTGCGTGTTTCTGTTTTTACCATATGATTGCATTTTCATTACTTTATCACACACCATGTGTTGTGTATTTCATTAATATTATCCAGAATTGTGTCATGTGTAGCAAAAACTTCTCTTTACTTAACATATTTTCCAACTTACTCCCAAGTTGCAATATTGTAAAGAAGCCTGCTGGGGAGATGTCTGGTAGTAGGAATATAGGAATAAAGGTTAACTTAGTTAGCCATTGCACTGAATGCTAAAAACACAAGGAGCATCTATATCTGTGCATATATTTTTTTACGTTAGCTAGCCACAACTGTTTGTATAGCTAATACTAATAATGTTTAGGTATTTTGTTGCCATAATTATTTATAAATGACTATAATCTACTTAAGAGAGAAGGAGCAGCTCAGTGATTAAAGACACTGACTGGCAGGGACCCTGGTTCAATTCCCGGTGCTGGCTCCTTGTGACCTTGGGCTCCTTGGGAACTCCCTGTGCCTCAAGCACCAAAAACATAGATTGTAAGCTCTATGTGGCTGGGACTGTGTCTGCAAATTGTCTCTGTAAAACGCTATGTAAAACTAGCAGTGTTATACAAGAACAAATTATTACTATTACTTTATTTCCTTTAGGGATAGGCTGCTCCAGTGGATGGACTTCCTCTTCCAACTGCCAGGACCTCTGTGCACTGCAGGGCCCCAGATCTCCTCAGTGGCGGAGCCATTTCACCCCACCTCTCCCACCCCCTGTGCACCCAGACAGTTACAGAAGTTGGGACTGCCCAGAAGTTGGACCCAATTTCTGCCCCAGGTCCACTCCCCTGCAGACAGTTTCACTGGGAAAGGTCTAGGCTGGAGAGGATTGAGGCTGCAATAAACCAGCACAAGTTCCAGCAGCAAGTAGATCTTTTTTTAACCCCTCCTGTGTGTCTTACATGCCTGATACCCACACACATTTGTAAGTTTGTTATTATATTACACATATTTCTTGAGTAAAACTTTTTTGCAGTATGTTTTTACCCTCTCTCATTTTTGAGGTAATTTGGGAGGACAGCTTTAACCATACAGAACCTACACAAAGTATTATCGTTGAAAAGCTGAAAATTACCGACACGTGAGTATATCAACTATTTATTTCCTGGAAACACTTATTCTTAACATTAATGCACTACTTGTATTTTCTCCGTGCTTATTCCAATATATACCCTGCAAATATGTGCACCCTGGAACATGTTGGAAAGCTCTTGGCCAGTGTCACTTGTAAGATAATCAGAAAAAAGATGCATTAATTAAACACTGTGCTGCTTTGTTGGAACACTGCTGCTCATGCGCGCTCTATGTGTAATGTATGGAACAACTGCTTTTCTGGGTCACAGTTATCTGGTAATATGGGCAAGGTCCTTGTATACATTTTTTATCAAAACATGGTGAAGAGCAATGCAGCAGAAGAGTTCTGATACAGAGCAACCTTTTCTATCTCTTGTATGCCTCTTCAAAGTATGTGTGCCTTTATATTCTGCTGATGTGGTCATGCCAGTGCTATCAAGTTGGAATTTGATTGGCTGTCTATGGTGTTAAGGTGTCAAACATTGGTCACTTCTCATTGGCTGGAGAAACATTCATACATACAATGCAAGGTTCAAATGTAAGGTATGGCTGAACTGGTGATTGGATGTCTATTGTGATAAGGTGTAAAAAATAGGTCATTAGATTTTCTGCTACAGCACACTTACAATGGTATAAACCCAGTATTACAAAGTCGCATTAACTAAATAGTACATATGGGATCGCAACCATGAGCAAAAAAATTTTACACAAAAATAGAGTAGCATTAAAGTAATGCCGATGTGCAACAAGGGATTCACAGCAATAAGAATACAATGGTGGCTACACTCTGTTGCATTAGGTATCATGCTGAAGACAAAGGTTCATAGAGTGATCCGCATGGTCTGAACCAAGGAAGTACACTACTGTATGCAGAGCACTGTTGCTCATCTCTGTGCTTTTCATACATTATGTAGTGTACAGTATACCTCAATACTCTTTCATCTTTCTAATTTTGTCTTCTCACAGTGAACCTATTCAACTCGTGGGTGAGACCAGCATAGAAAATGATGAACAATCTGCTGCAGAGGTTAAGAATATTCTGCATCACCAGCATGATATTCCAGTGTCTGAGTCCAGCATCAGAGCAATGAGATGCAGTTTGGTTTGGACCTTTCGATGGGTGAGATGAATTACTGTACAGTTTGTTTAAGCACATGCTAAGTGATATGCGTGAATATTGTACAATATTCCCGTTCAAACCACTTTTTTGTTATTATTGTTGAGCGAATCCCACAAGGGAAGTTAACAAATTTAAAAGAGTTGGCCATGCATGTGCATGATTAACCGTGGAAAAAAGTTTGAGGTTGTCATATTTTCTGATGACACATCTGTTACCCTGGAACGATTTTCCACTACACTATGTAATTCAAATAAAAAAAAATGTTCACTGCTCAAACCTAGACCAAAGCATCCACTAAAGGTTCTTGTGTGGGGACAATCTCTAGACTCGGACCATGGCCTATAGTTATATTTGTAAATAAGTCCACTTCACTGCAGAGTTGCGCATTCTTTGTGACTTTTCCTACTTTGGACATTTGCTTAGTTGGAGGGTAATATAGAATGCTGCATCATTAGTATTTTCAAAGATATGTTGCTATTTTAATTAACTTATAGGATGTATCCCTATTGCACTTAGCATTGCTTGTTGATCTTGTTATTTGGTTCTAGATCACTTTGATTGTAGATTATTTGTGTTCACAGGTGCAATTTTAGTATTGTATTATCAGTATATTTGGTGGTTAATATTATATAATATATTGTAGAGTAGATTGTTCATATAGATTTTTTACTTATTACTGTAGGTACATAGATATCTGTAGAGTAGCACTACAAATTGTATCTCCTGTTTTCTGTATCATGGGTAAAGCTTACTTCCAGGAGGTCCTAATATTTCAAGCGACAGCACCTTACATTTCAGAATTCTTCCCATCTTGTCATCGGTTCTTTCAAGATAACGACCCAAAACACACTGCATCTGTGACATTCACTAGAACAGTAAAATCAACTGAGGCGGAAACACCTCCAGAGTAAGTTACTGTATTGGGCAGTAGTATAGCATTTACTTTATTAAACAGTACTGTACTCTATGTGCTATTGTGTTTGTGTTATTCATGACAATAACTGTACTATTTTTGGCTCTATACTTATATGTCACCTGATTTGATTCTTATCAAATTGGTCTGACATGCATTACAGCATCATCTGCGCAATTATGTAAAGCCAGCAAACAAAGATAAACCAGTGAAGAGGCTAAAAGAAAATACTGGAATGAATGTCTGTGTAGAAACATGAAACAACTAGATCAACCATATATTTATTTCCAGTGGTTATTGAAAGAAACGGTATGGCAAAAGGGATGTAATAATTAAAATGATAGAAAATTATTATAAAGTGTCAGTGGGAGGGAGGTAGAATGGCCAGTCATTCAGCTGTGGCCCTAGGGCATTCCAATGCTTTCTGCGGCTGCAGTGCCTGGTGAGTGAGTGCTTATTGAAAGGGTTGGGAAAAGACTGAGATCAGTATTGCAGCCTGTTGTTTTGTTTACCTTACATTCTGTGTTACTGTGTCTTTAATTTATTTTCATGTATTTAAACCCTTGACGACTCAGTTTGTGCACATATACAGTATATAAGGGTATCCCTGAATAAGCACAGATGGCTCAATCAAAATCCTCAATACTATCCTATTGGTACTGTAGTCCTTTAGAAATTAGTTTGTTTACATAATAAGATGGATACAAAATAAACAAACATTTAAAAAATATATAGTTCAGTTTTTTCCCTTAAACTGTGGTTCTGAAGTCTGCAAGTGGATCGCTTAAAATCCTGTAAAGAAAAAAAAATGTTACTTAGGGTACAAAACGGTGTATACTACAGTATCACGGCAAGGAACATCTTCATACAGTATACAGTAGAGACATACTGTTCATAACAAGCAATGCAAAAATCTTTTTTTACAAGAAAAGAGTCAGGTTTTTGCCACTGCTTATCGATTACAAAACATTTAGTGTACACAGGCAACATATGCAGTCATGCAGAGTTATGAGTATAAAATGCACTTAAGTTAAAAAGTTAAATGCAAAAAAAGTTCTCATGTTATGCTATAAAAGTACAAGAACTGCAAACAATTAAAATAAGTAGACAGCCTTGCTCCTGCAAAACTTAAAAAGACAAGCGTTTATTTTAGAGATTAGAAGTTCATAAAACCTACAGCACATTCACCATAAAGAGGATATCATCGATAATATACATTAAAAGACACACCTCTGTAAATGACTCCACAATTCAGTTGTGAATCCAACCGCAATACTGCAATGTATTCTAAACATCCCGTTATGATGGCTGTGATAAATGGGTTACACTGTAACTGCACTTCCATCATATCGAATTAGGGAATTTCCCCCAGATACCTTTTGCAAAAAGTAGCTGCACGGTACCCTCTAAATACACTTCTGACCTTGCTATAGTATCCCTGCAAGAAAAACGCAGCTCAAAGGAATAGTAAGAACAAGCTATGATCAAACTCAAAAGATAGAGTACTGTAAGGAGCAGCTGATACCCTTTAATGGATATTAAAACCTGCACTCCATAGATGAGAACAGGGAGAGAAACAAAAACGAAGCACTGGTTCCACTAGAGCAAAATTGACACAGAGGTGCGTTCCCACAATAAAAGTTTTAATGGTCCAAAAAGTACAAAAACAGAACACCTACGCGTTTCGGGCTTATGGCCCTTTCTCAAGATGACAATTAAAAACCTGGTTTTAATTTTCTTGTGTGGAAATGGCCAGAAGTACTGAAAACAGTGCACACAAACACAGAGTACAACTTACCACCCTCAGATGTCTATCCCACATACTGTACCACCAGCATTGTCCATGATTTGGGTGATATGGATGGACATAGTGCATTGTTGGGATGACAGGCTTGTCTGGCCTCCTCAGCTTTTATTGCCCCACGCTCACCTACTTCAGTACAGTGCAGATTCACTAGATAGACCCCGGGTGCATGTTCCAGTAGCTTCACTCAGCTTCTCTTAGGCTATCTCTTGGCTGAACTTGTCTTCCACAACTCTTTTTGGCTCCTACGTGTTTCTTCTGTAAGCCCCAGCACTTTCACACATTCTCATGCATCCTCTTGCTGGCTTTTGACAAGCCTACTGCTTGCATACTATTGGCCAACTTATACACCCTGTTAGGGAAGGTTCCAAAACAAAACATGACCGAAGACAGCCAACGTGACTGGGGCCGTGAATTCTACAATGTTACAATTAGTTCGGGCCCATGTCTGGAGATGAGGGGGTGATACAGCACACCTCATATCCAGGATTCACATTGTAATGTTTAACCCTATAGTGTTTCCATGTAATGTTACAGCTACTCCTGAATTCACTAATTATTATTATTGTCTTTTAGTTGTGAAGCGCCTACATATTCCGCAGCATGTACAATGGGGTCCAGAGTTATATATATTACAAAAACATGAACAGCTACATACAGGTTAGGACAAACATGCATGAACAGATACAAAGAGGTAATGAGGGCCCTGCTTGTGAGAGCTTACAATCTAGAGGGTATTACTTACTGAAAGCTATAGAGGTGTGGTTCAAGTACAGAACATGAAATTGCTGTTATACATAAGGTCTGTGCAAATGCCGTTATTTAAAGCAAAGTACTGTGTGCAGTTTAACCAACCAAGCAATAATTTAAAATGACCAGGTTTTGTTTGCTTAATCCCCAAGCCGTGGATTACTTTGTTTACATTAAGATATAGCTGTAGCTTGCTGCTGTCAAGCACAATAGAATGGGTGGGGGGGTGGACATCATGGCCCAGGGTGTTCAGAGGGAGAGGCCATGATTCCTCCAGATGTACTGTTAGTGTGGTGAAAACGCTTGACTGGGAATGGAGGGGAGGAGATGGAGTCCAGTGAGAGAGGGACATTGCTGGGTTTGTTACTTTTCAAACATTTAATAATGCAAGTGTTTGACACAGCTGACTTTTATGCATTTGGTGGTATTAGTTTCTAAGACCAAGTGATTCCAGACCCTGAAAACATGTAATCTGGGGGTGCCGCGAACTAGCTGTAAAGAGTACCTACCATACTGAATGTGAACAAGAAAACATTTTTACAGTAGTTAATGTTCAGAATCATAAATGCTGAAATGTTTAATGGCCTGCAACATATAGTACAATTAGTGATTGTGAAACCATGGCTTGCAAGTTAAGTGTTTGTTCACACATACCTTGTAGTTGATTTGTAACCCACGCAATATACTGTAAATGTGGCTAAATTTCCCATTGAACATTTACTGCACTTTGAAAAAGGGTACCATACCCTATAAGAAAATGACAACACATCATATGTAAATCGTTTCCTTTTTTTTAAAATTTTATTGTAGTGGTTGTTTTTGAAGACCTTTTGCATTTCTAAAATGTTATTTGAAATAAAAAGGTGTCATTGTTTGTAGTCCTTTTATTACTCACATGTATCCGTAGTGTCAAACAATAAAATTTATATTTTTCGTTTTTATCAACTACGGTTTTCTAGAAATGGCAAGGTTCAGTACATTAGTCAATTCTTCATTAAGGCTCAACTGTACTCATAGTGCTGGATACTTCTCTTAGAGTAAAATAAAAGTGAGGTTAATGTGGATTTATAAACAAAAACAGTACATTGTATATAACCTGGAGCAGTGGTTCCCAAGTTCAGTCCTCAACAACACCCAGGTCAACGTTTAAAAGCATCCCTGAATGAGCACAGGTGGCGCAATCAAAATGGCTAAACCCCTGATTAAGCCACCGGTGCTGAAGCAGGGATATCCTTACAACCTGACCCGTTGGGTGTTCGAGGACTGGAGTTGAGAACCACTGGATTGGAGAAATCTGCATTTACGAGACAACAAAAGCAAGGAGTTAAAGCTACAGTGTGGACTGTACATTTTACAAACCATAAAACCGCTATTGAATACAATCCGGACAGATTTTTAAGAATCCCATCTGCTGATTCCTCAATCCGTTGCAGATTGTTAAAAATCCGACCACGGATCTGCCATATGGATGTCAGCGAAAAGATGAATTCCCTTTTTGAGAATGAATTGTGGAAATCCTTGGACGAAAGAAACTGTCCGATCTGTGGTGAATCCAAGTCCGCAAGAAAATGTGCCCATCTCTAAGAAGCAGCCATATCAATAGGTAAATAGCAAGAGATGAAAGAAGTAGCAGTGGCATCCACATCAGGGGGCATAAACAGTGGTGGATTTAAAAATATGACATCCATAAGCATTTACCTGGTGCCACCCTCCTCCTTCAGCGTAATTTGATAACGCGCCACCCCGTTGCCATGGAAACACGATGCCGTGTGACATCACATTGCCGGCAGCGCATGTGCGATCTGCCCTTGCTGGCCACTCATGCGCGATCAGCAAGCGGCCATCGCGCATGTGCACGAGCGCCTGGCAGGTGTTGATCGTGCATGTGCAGGCAGCAAGCGCTGATGTATGCCGCCCCAAAATTTTGGCGCCCTATTCCTGGGCCTATCGGGTCTGATGGAAATTCGGCCACTGGGCATATAGGACGAGATGAAGATTTGTGCTTTTAAATTTTGTAAACATAAATAGAACCTTTTTATTTTTTGCATGATGTGTTTATAATCACGTACAGTACTGTATAGGTGTATTCTTAAGGGGCGTGCAAGCGTGTGTGGAGAGTGATGGAAAGTAAACATTCACAGTACACGTAATGTTTATAACGAGAACGTAAAGTTTAAGAAATGCTTTTGAACATATGAAATAAAATTACTGTACATATACAGTAGACTACTTCCTTTAGTAAACAAAACAACAACCAAACCTCCCTCCCAAGTATTGGAACAAAAAGGCATGGGAGAAGTGTTAAAATTAATACATATTTTGTTGCGACGCTGGTGGCGATTATCACTCTGTTATCAGTCTTTGTTTGCACACTCCACTGCGTGTCAACATTATTAGGCAATTTCAGCTGCTGCGTCAATAAAGCAATGAGTTCCCTAATCAATGTTGATTCATTGATCACACAACCAGGAGCAGTCTTCCCTTCTCCACCCAAACATACAGGTACAGTATAAGTGATCCACGGAAAAGTGTCTATGATCTTTACTCTGAGAAAATGGATGAACGAGGATGTGTTGAGTAATGATTACAACAGTAAATAAAAAAATATAAAGTAAAATGTTTAATTGTATGCTGAAACGCATGCACAAAAAACCCATCATGATGCGCCAGGACAGGCCGTGCAGTTGCGCATTCCCCGCAATGCACAGCAACTGCAGATATTCACAGTGCAGTGCCATCTGGTGGTTATCTACAGAAATGTACATTAAAAGAAAAAAACACCACCTAACCGCAGGATGACATTTCGTTGCATACCAGCAGTTTCCCGCAGCTGGAGCATGGTACACAACATTTCCTTGCGGGTGGAATCCCGTGTGTTGACACGGTACCGGGTACATTAAGTCTTGCTACATTTGTATGTAGTGTCATTGCATTACAAAAAGGAGGTATATCATGTATTCCTCCTGTGACACTTTTCACACATAACTAGTAACATCCAATGGACCTCAATTGCATATCCTCTCCCAACTCCCACTGTAAACCATAATACTGGAAATTAAACATAATCTCTGACTTGCTGTACAAGTGCAACGCCTGAAGAAGAACAGTGAGGTTTGAAAGCTGATGTACTGTAAATAGGGGCTCTGTTTTTAGATTTTACCAGAAAAACACCACAGACTAATTATCTTGCACTCCTAATTAATATTGATTAAAAAAAAAACAGAAATGAAGCTGCCCAGTAACAGGTAGGAGACAAAAGCAACACAAGGGGAGGGCAAACTAAAAGGAACGCACAGATATACACCAAATTCAAATGTGCCTCTGTGTGCTTTTCATTGTTAACACTGATACACATAGATTATTTAATAAAATGAAAACAGACACAATAAACACTGATTTGAAAAAAAAGTAAGCACCAAGAATGGAAATCGTTATCTGTAAACCATTGTTGGTCCAATAAAAAGGTACAGTATCATACTACTCTTTCTTTCCTTTTTATACATATAATCTATATGAAAGGATGGTCTGATTTTACATTGATAATGCATTGAAAGCGTTTCGTACAGTATATTTGGACACTAACATCAATGTATCAAGGTAACTCTCTTTAGAGCAATGCTCCAGTTTGTGACATGGGATTTTGCAGACACAATGAGTTTCTGTCCCCAAGATTTTATAATCGAGTTCTACAGCATATGGTTAGAAAATAAACTAACTTATCCAAGCTTACAAGGAGCTGGAGCAAAGATGCAAGCTGCTAAACAATTTTACCACCCAATACTTTACCAATAGGACAATAGATCCCATTTTTAGGGGAATAGTTATACATAGCAAAAGAAGTTTGTTGCATATCTAATAGATAGAGGCACATATAAAAAAAAAGTATGCTGCAATTAATGTTTTTCTTGGCTTTATCAGCCTAATAAGCGTGCATCACACAATTTTAAGCCCACATGTAATATGTTTCTCTTTTCATAGCATAAGGTTGGCTGTAACTTGATTAACAAGTTTTATATATTTGACACAGAGACAAACAAAAATGTTAAAAAAACAAATGCTGCTGTGCATCAACACACCTTTCTGTGTTAAGCTTGTAGGATAGGATTATGTTAACTAAAGAACTTAAATGTCAGCTAACAAGTGATAATGGCAATTGCATTCCTAGTACTATACAAGGCTCTATGGGCTGGATTCATCAGATTTCGATAACCGAAAAATGCAAATTTATCTCCAAAAAAAAGGAGTTATTTTTATGGTGCAATACATCAATGTAGTCTCGCCCGAAATATGGCACCTTCTTTTGGGTGCGTTAAAATTATCGATTATAAAAAAAAAAACAGAGAGAATATTGCACTTTTAAGTAAAAACAATAGTATTCATCAAATTTCGATATTTTTAGAAACGCTATTGATACTTGCATTAGCTCCACTGTTTTATCTTCTTTCTCCAGTCTGGCGCTAAACAGAGTTACGCACATCTAACAGAAGTTTTTATTTTAATAACACAGTATTGAAGCAGGGAGTCTCCGGAGCTGAACCGCATTAAATTTCAGCCTCGGGGCCCCCCTGCTTCCTGAGTTCCAGGTCCCGGAATGGGGGTATCCCCTGCGTCACGTGACTGGGACATTTAAACTTTGCGGAGATGTCCGCAACTTTTTCTCCATGTTACCATTCTCGCAACTTCATAGACAAAATAAGTAAACATTCAATTCCATTTCACGCCTTATTTAGGATCGTAGAAATATTGATGAATCCCTGCTTATTATTTTGCTATTAACGCACCCTATATTTTCTTTTACTATTCGATAATATCTACACTTTATTGAAATTTGATGAATCCGGGCATATATACTATATAAGCTCTGAAATTGTTAACACATCATTACTGATCATTAAAAAAACATTTACTACAATTTAACAGAGTAGTGAGTATAGCCATATTTGCCTTAAACCATTATACTGTATAATGTTTGCAGTTTCTTAATTATGTCCAAACACATGCAAATTAAAAGACTCATTGAAAATATTCTTCTTCGATCACAATTAAAATATGAGTTGGAGATTTCTATTAATGCAATTAAAATAATAAAACATTAGTCGTTTTATGTTGGTGAAAACAAAACGTTTGGAGATAAGTTAAAGAAAGGTGCAAAAGTAGAAGTATTAATAGAAAAAAAGTGCAACTAGTTCCCTTCCTGTAGAGATATTCATTCTTACAAGGTCTATACTTCTAAAGTGGTGCTGTATCCCAGTCGAACCAGCACTCGTATATTTCCGCTATGACTCAGCCCTCTATGAACATTATTTACTGTACACCACACCTGACTTCTATTCACTGGAACAGACAGCGTTACAATGGGAGGCCTGTTAAATAAAATGTGGGTGGCATCTTCAAACACAACATAGTGGCAAATGGGGACTTTACAAGTCTGATGTAACCTTGCCTTTTGCCACACCTCATTTGCCCTTGTCTTATTGTAGCTACAAAATACAGGTATTTAAGGTATTTGAAGTTTACCAATCACCAGACACAGATTGGCCTAAATGGGAGCTTAGTAGAATTCAATAAGGGCAGGAAGGGAGGCAAAGCTGGTCTTACTGCTCCTCCCTCAACCTTAGGTACAGTTTAATAAGTTCCTGTTTAATTAATAGTTACTAGTGGGCTTAGAAGCCTTATCCATTTTGAATAGTTACATCATCTTCAGTAGTAGCCAATTAGGACAGGGAGGGTGAAGACTTGCAGATCTCCTGGAAAAAGGTGGAGATGCTAAGCTACCAGGTAGAAAAGGCAGCAGGGAGGAACTGCACGAGTGTAACTATTCATTATGTGAATAGGCATGTGTCAGGGACATTGTGGTCCATATTTACCAAGCAATCCTATTCCATAAGACACCTTCCTGGGCTGGAAGACACCCTACAGACCTTATCGTGTGTGTGTGTGTGTGTGTGTGTGTGTGTGTGTGTGTGTGTGTGTGTGTGTGTGTGTGTGTGTGTGTGTGTGTGTGTGTGTGTGTGTGTGTGTGTGTAGTACTCTATGCATGTTTGTGCCAGACTCATCATGCTTGCGTGTCACAATATGTGTCTGTGTTCATTAGGGACACTAACTGGTATTAGTGTATGTGTCTAGCTGATAAATGAAACGAGTGCTGTGAACAAGAAAACAAGAGCCATAGCCCTATATTATGACTTTAGTATGAAAACAATGCATAAGTGAGAATGAATTAAATGGTGTAATGAGATTATGAAGGTGGGACTTAAATCTGCAATTTGGTAGCCTGCCAAGATTTTGATACTGGAAACTGATTAACAGTGATTCTCGAGTTCTCCTTCAAAGGCAAAATCATTCTTGGATATCATGAAAGCTACTGTACAGTAAGCTAAACATTTCTGTTGCTCCAGACTGTGGACTTTTTTGCTGTCAGTTTACTTCACTATCTTCAAGAACTTATCCGTGTCCTTAAAGAGTTTTAGGCGTTAACAGATGCTTCAGTCTGACAGATAGAAAGAAAATCCCTCTTCTTCCTATGTGCTTTAATACTTTGAAACTGAGGTGCGAAAGAGATAAGATCTCAGTCCGTTTAATGCGCACTAACTTGTCTTTGTTAATTTATTGTTTGTATTGCTGAATGTGAGGATTTTGTTTTTGCTGTAAATCACTGATATATCCATATACAGTATTTGGAGTGATGGCTTTAGAGCATTGTCCGGAGGCTGGGGGTGTGCTCTCTTTGGTTGGCGTCTTTAATGTATTCATTTATTTATTATTCATTTATTTATATATTCATTTATTATTAATTGTATCCATTAATCAGAAGTCTAAAGCACCATCCTGGAAATAAGTATTTTATAACATGAGGGGATACATTCATCCAATAAGAGTAAAAGAGTGATGATGGCATTTAAAATTATCATTCCCAATATTGCCCTTAAACATGGAATGCATCAAACAGACTTGGAACATAAGCAATGGTGGGCAGAATACATTAAAATGTATGATAATGGACAGACTTCACTGGATATACTTGAATACTTTAAAAGGGGTAAGCATTGAAGGTTTGTTGCTCTGGTTGCTGCCAAACAGGAGAGAAACTTTTGTCTGATGAGCTATAAAACCAACATAAAAGAGTAGGAGCAAAAACAGCTTAACGATTTTATTGGCCTGTAGAGGTTAAATCAAATTATTAGATTTAGAGGAAGCAGAGTACAGTACTTGTTACAGTATACTAAAAGGACATTCTATGAATTAAGCAAAAAAGCTTCATTGTTACTGTCCTGGTGACTTTGTAATCAATGTCCAGTAGAAGGATACCCAAATTGTTACTACTTCTGGGGAAATTAGTAAACCAAAACAGTATAAAGGAGGTATTTTTAAATTTCTACTGATAATTATATAGCTCTAAGTCCAATTGACCAGCAAAATATACATTATCTTTCCTCAAAAGGATTCATTTACCAAAGCTCAATGAGCAACAAGAAAAAAAAGATTCATACAGAGATCAGACAGGCTTTATTAAATACAGACAATGGTTTGACAATATATGCAGACTAGTTAATAAGATACATGTAGCAGGAAAAGTGGAAGGCCACTCTTTTATTCTATCATTAGACACCAAAACGCATTTGACAGAGCAGAGTGACGATATCTGTT
This sequence comes from Ascaphus truei, assembly GCF_040206685.1. Classification (NCBI taxonomy): domain Eukaryota; kingdom Metazoa; phylum Chordata; class Amphibia; order Anura; family Ascaphidae; genus Ascaphus; species Ascaphus truei. The sequence continues at coordinate 88,934,711 of NC_134488.1, forward strand.
TCAAGTAGTGAACACATTGGTACTTGGGGAGAACTTCGGTGACTGGGTCAGAGCTTTATATAACATTCTTCCTGCATCTAGTCTGTTTTTTCTCAAACATTTTTTTGAAGATGTTTTGCATACAGTAAAGAAAGCAAGAGGAAAAAGAAAATGTTATTACAAAAATATGCTGTTGATGTATTGATGTCTAGTTTAATTTATCTCGTAGAGATCTTAATTATTTTATTTTAGATGTTTCAGACATATATTACTGCCATTGTTTCTAAATAGTACATTTTTCATCAACCTTGAGTCTATTCAGAAATTACAGTTCTGAGGTTAGTGTCTTTATACAGAATAATTATAACCACAAGATATTGTTCTCTGTTTGCAGTGTTTGTGGATGTTTTGAACAATTTGGGAGACAGGCATTATCAAAGGTTTAACAAATCAGAAAAGAAAAAAGTAGAACAGGAAAAAAGAAAAAAAATCAGAGAATATATACCCCATAAATGTAAGTGCCAATAGTACACATTTAATAGGTATACTTGTAATGTTGTATGTTTATAATTATTTCAAACAGTATACACAATATTATTTATATTGTGTATGATATTTACAATGCAACATTTTTTTTTTTAACATAAACCGAGATTGTTTTTGTCTTCTTTTTATAGGCCAGATATATTTTGGTTATACCCACATAGTAATCTTGTTAGGCAATCTAGTAAGGCAATCTTCAGTGGGCAGATTAACCTTCATTGTCATTGTGTCTAGAACTGACATTTGATAATCTTCTTATGCAGATTTCCATAGCATCTATTCTAATAAATGACTTTCTTACAGATAATGTTTTGATATATAGAGGCACTTGGCAGGGATGTCCATTGTCACCACCGTTGTTCATTCTCTCTATAGACCCTTTCGCAACATTACAGATGCAGTGGCCATTATTTTAACAAATCACGCGGTGTATACCTCTGAATACCCATGTCATGGTGCGGGATTTCTTCCAACCGTACCGCCTTAAGACGCGAGTGCAGGCGAGTGTATAAAATAGCATTTTAGTGTTCTGGCTTTTAAACACCTGAAATTGACACAGTAGCACAGTACTGTACACATTACAATTCATTCATTTCATTGCATTTAATTGCACACAATCCATGGAATTCAAACAAAGCAACCGCGATAAACACGTGTGCCTGGGGCAATTGGCCACGTTCATGCCGCGTGGAGTACAGCAGCACACACAAAAGCGGCGCCGTGATTTGTTAAAATAATGGCCGCTGTATCAGTAATTAGATCACATAACAATTGGCATGAAATTTCAACAGTAGTTTCCCATCAAACTAGGTCTTTATGCTAACAATATTATTATATTTATTAGACATCCAAAGAGCTCTCTTCCAGCACTAATCCAAAATCTAGACATACTTGGGTCTCGCTTGCGATTTAAAGTAAACTATGGAAAGACTTCATAAATTCTGACCAAATTATTTTATTGTACTGTATATATAGGACACTGGTATCACTGGCTAGGTTTTACTCCATGTCCCTGACACGTGTTGGAAAATATGTGAATCTAAGGTAGACTTTTAGCACCTGTGGTGGTTATGTACTAAAATAAATAAATTCTAGGAAAAGGTAGCTACAGTAGGGAAATACAGGGGATTGCAAACTGATATACCTATGACACCAGGGTTTTTGTTACTCAATTGGTGACTGGAAGATTGTAACCTCTAAGGCTGGGGCCATGGTAAAAAATACAGCGCTTGTGGCGGGGAAGAGGGTAACTCGGCTTGTAATAAAGTTCAGGCCCACTTGGTTAACCCTGACCCATGTGTTAGGGTCTTAGAGTGTTAGCTCTGGGACCCAGATGTCAAAAATGTATTACTGCAACTGTATACTGATTTTGCGACATTAAAGAATGATGTGATTTTATTGCCTCTCCGGGGATGCTGGGGTCGGGAGATTTCTAGGCTGTAAGTTTCAGGGTGGGTTTGGTGGAGAACGTCTTTGCAGAATGCGTCTATGTAGCGGGGTTCCGGGTTATGGGATACCCCAAAAGTTGTATACGGAGATTGAGTGATATCCTCTGATACTGCTAAGCGCATTACTCCGCCAACCTTGTACCCTGAAAACGCTCTTACGACTCACTGCCAGAGTTCCTGCTGCAGCATCTTCCAGACAAGGTAAATGGGTATGAAGGGGTTAAAAGATATCTGCAGGTATACACAGAGTCCTTAGTATAGCATGGGACTCCCCAGTATAGCAGAGGTACCCCTATTCTGTACATGCCCAGGTATCCTGAGCCTAGAGTAGGGGTTCAGGAAGATGCTCACGCTAAGGTTATGAAGCTGAGCAGATTTGCAGTGTTTAAAAGTATATTTCTAATGTGTGCCAGGAATGAGGCTAGTGATTTGTAGGGCTTTCTAAGTTATAGACTCTGGAAGGCACAGATGGTTACTAGGCTCGGCTCTGGTGTGTCTGTCCAGAGGCCATACTTGAAAGGGCTCAGAGATGCCTAGGTGTGAGGCCATATGGGCCCTGGGATTATTATAGAGCACCCATATCCTGGCATGAAACAAGGCAACCTAACACCCTTTGCTAAACAGCCAGTCGCTGTGGAGCCTCGCACTGTGGGGACAGGGGGGGGGGGGCGAAGGGGCAGAGGGGGCTATTTCACCTGCCCGGGGAAAAGGCTCAGGGGTGGGAAACCCTGTATGAGTTATGCGGTTGCTAAGGTGTTTTGATTGGGCTACAGGTTTTCTGGGACCTGGACACCAGAGGTTTGAAAAGCTCTGACACAGGTCAGATTCTTCAGTTCTAAGTGTTCTAAGAGATCCATCTAAGAGTTTCATCAGTTCCATCTTGTGTGATTCACCTGAGATTCAGTCCCATTGGAGAAGTGGCCTGGAATATTTTGCTGTGTGTTTGCAATTAGGAAAGATTAGTTTTGTTATCCCAGTTTCCAAAGTAAGTGTGTCTTTTTACTGTATTTTTGTGTAACATAGTTGTGTGCGTTCATTAGGTGAATAAACGCAATTTATTTTTATCTCTCTGCTTGCTCAATCAATGATCCCGGTAATTAAAAGTTGTAATAAGCTGGTCCTCCCGTGACAGCGCTGAGCCGCGCTAAACCAGGAAACTTACCTCCTGCATCCGGCGTGTGTGGGGCTTTGGTAGACACTTCCGCATGCTTCCACAGGCGTGCGGAGGCGTGTGGAATTGCAGCCGACAGATTCATTTAATTTTTTGCACTGAGGGAAGCAGAGGGCCGGTCACGTGACCGGCAAAAGCCAATGGCACCCCGTGACGTCGGCCCGATAGCCCCGCCTCCCACCCCATCTCCCGCCCCGCCTCCCACCCGCCTCACATGCGCACTCGCTGATGCTCATGCCAGGACACAAAAAAGCTCCTGCTTGAGCAGGAGAGCATGAGCGTCTGTGCGGCTCAGCGCTGTATTTTTTACCATGGCCCCGGCCTTAAACACCAAGATGTTAGTACTGAAGGATACCTTTTTTTTGCTGCAAAGGGAGTCTGCGAACACTCCCACAATAGATATATGGTGGTCAAAAACACGTGAAATAACAAAGTTAGAAAAATGAACCTATACTTTATGCAATAAGTGTGATAAAGGGAAGTAGCTAAAACTCTAAAAGCAACGACACAGAATTTTAAATGGCACCTTTGGGCAAGTCACCTTTTCTCCCTGTGCCTTAGGCACCAAAATTAGATTAGCTCTGCAGGGCAGGGACTCATTCTTACAGCAGGATAAGTGTATAATATCACTGGTGGTGAAAATATCGCTCGATACCGAGTAACCCTAAACGTCAAACACCAGGTGCACAGGGGAGTATATATTAAGTACACAAAAGAAAAGTGACCGAGGTCACAGCAGGCCCCTTAATATGCACTCATAGTAAAAGGTCAATTATATACAGAGGATAGGATATCCACTGGGAGGTCTGTAGTGTCCGACTAAACCAAATACCTAAGGTAAATAATAATAGATGGACGTATAAACTGCTAAAAGCAAAAACAATACATTTTTAATAATCTATATAATAACGCTGAAAAAAAGAAAGGTGATAACGTATCTAATAGTGAATAAAAATGGATTAAAAATAAATCCCCCGGTGTGGGACAGGAGATGGACACCAAGTGTTTTTTTTTTTTTTTGCCTTGATCAAACATACTGTGAAATTCTAGGGCCACACCCCAATAACCGCATGTATCTCCGGCAGGAGGAGCAATGCGAAAAAAACACTGATCGCTACTTAAGGTTTTTCTTATCGCACGCTTCCAACCATGAACGTCAGGTGAAAACTTGTCAAAATCAAAGTTCGAAATGAAAAAATTATATATTTCTGCAACAGTCGCCATGTTATCTGCTGCAGCATTAATTTATTTATTTATAAAATATTTTACCAGGAAGTAATACATTGAGAGTTACCTCTCGTTTTCAAGTATGTCCTGGGCACAGGGTTAAGACTAATAATACATGGTTACAAATAGTTACATAAATGAACAGGGTATACATTATATATAAGACATTGCATGCACAGTTAAAGATGATAAATATTATGGGCTGTGACAAACGCCCCTCTTTTGTAGCGCTGACGTCTGTCTGGGTTCTTCCCGACACAGTCTTCTAGGGTTAATTATACAACAAACAGGAACATGCAAAGTATTACGTTGCTTAACTCAGGCTTCTGCCTGCTTTATTTCCATCCAAGTAAGGTACTGCAGCTTTAACATGTATAGGTTAGAGGCACTCAGACATTTTCATTCAGCGGTTCACTTATATCAGTGTTATAGCATTTCACACAGTGTCACTTTTAAGAAATAAAAACCAAATCATATAAAGAAATCCTATCCCTTTCAGGGATCTAACTACACATCAGAATCAGCCTCTAACTGCGAACTAACTGGGCCAACTAACCTGGTTCCCCAGCTTAAAACAATGCCCTCTCATTTAGGGTCACTAGATACAGCACAGTCTTTTAGCAACAGCAATAAACATTTGTTTTGTCTTATCTGTTCGTGGTGGGAACACGGTCCCAAGTGTCCAGGCAAATCCTCTGGTACTGTGATACTTGGAGTGGCCGTCCACCCCAAACTGGATTCTGGGGAGCAGCGATACCCCCAGCCTCCAGGCTCTAAGGAGAGAGAGTGAAATGCAAACCTCTCTGTTCTAAATACCTGTGCATGTGTTTAGAAGAGCAGGTGAGGGAGAACTAGACCCATTGTAATCTGTGGTCTGGATTTTCCATCCAGCAGCCTGAGTTAATGTGAAGCTGTGGAATGGACCATTTTTAACTATTCCTGCACTTTCTGACCTAAAATGGGGCAGAAAGCTGCCTAACATCTTTGGAATATGTCACATATCCCCCTCCCCAGCTCACACCTACTGGGGTGAGCGGCCATGGACCTCACTGGGGTGAGCGTCCTACCTGAAATACTTGAGCTAACTCCGCAGTACAAGATTAAACATTCACGACACGAATATTAACTTTTTATTTTTTTTTTCCCCACAGCAATTATGGACAATAGTTTTCGTCATAAGAGACTATACTTGGCAAACCTATTTTGTTGCTCTCTATTAGGGAACTATTTTGAAAAATAAATGTCTAGCATACATTCTTATAACCCAGGATATGCTAAATATACTCACAACCCCAGACAGTTTCTATTACCTCCCTGGGTTTTTCTACTCTAGAATATGAACCTCATTATATATTTACCAACCGAAAAGGGCATTTTTTCCTATATTGTAAGCTACCATTTTACATATGTATATATATATATATATATTTTTTTTTTTAATAAACTACAGCCTTGTAATCTTAAGGGCCATCAACCCTGTATAGTAATTTGTAGTTTAGCTACATTTTCAACACAGAGAACCAATATAACATTGCAATATTTCAAAATGCTTATTCTAGAGGCCTAATATAGCATAACTACACTAGCTTATTTGCAAAGTTAAGTGTCCGTGACATAGTCCACACGTGTAATAACAAAAAAATATCGGTCAAATCCCCAAACATTTTTTTTCTTTGACTTCCAGTCCATTACATCCCCTGACTTTATTTCATTGCCCGCTGCAACCTGCAAATGACTGGACTGTTTCTTTAGCTTCTGACGGAACTCTGGGGCCGGATAGTCTTTGTCTTTATATTGTGGCCCAGGGTGGCGAGATCCGGAAAAATTCAAGGCCAGCGTTGACCTTCGTCGCTTTTGCTTTGCAACCTTTGAACCTTTATGGTACTTCTTACTGCCATGTATTTTCTCACGACCATCACTCTCAGAGATTTGGGATTTTCCCTTTGGGGCAATTATATGGTACTTAGAAGATGAAGCACTGATTACCTGGAGCACCTTCACCTTGATGGGGCTCTCACTAACTCCGGCTATACCCTGTGGCATTTTACCTTTGCAGTCGGCAGGCATGTAGTCTTGGACCTCTCTTTCCTGAGACCTACATTTATTCAGGCGGAAGTACCGCTGGATAACCAGTGATGCATTTCTCAGGGTTTGATAGCGAATCCTGTTCTGTGTCATCCTAGTCAGAGACTGGATTTTTATAGTTGCTCTTTTCATAATGAGAAACCTGTTTCGTACCATGCGGGCACGTTAGAATGATTGAAGAACACAGGCTGCTTTATTCCGGCGATTAAACTGACGAATTTTTATCCATCTGTAGGCAGCCTATAGGATGATAGTTGCGGCGCGTTTACGCCGATAATTTTCTCTTTCCCTTCTTCCTTGGATAAGAGCTTTGCAGTGCTTCTGAATTATTCTAATGCTTTTCTCCTTTTTCAAAACGTTAAGTTCCTCCACGAGAGAATTCTGTTTTGTGCACACATGTCGCAATTCTGTTCTCAGAGCCTTCATTTCTTCCTGGTGCTGGCTCTGAGTGTGCATCAATGCATTCTGTAGTGCTTCCTGCACATATTCATTTTAGCAGTAAGGGCTTTTCTTTTCATTATATTTTGAAAAGGATTTGTTCTCTACATATATTTCTTCTTATATAGACATCTTATTGCCAAAATAAGTTTCCAAACATCTATAAAATAATGCTGTGCCCCACTGCTTTGTTTGAGGAAAAGGACAAAAAAAAGACAAAAAAATGTCACAAGGTCGGTGAATAATTTACTATGGGAGTGGTTTGCTAAAGCTATATTTTCTTGGTAAGAAAAAAGAAAACACCAAATAATTTGGTACTAGGACACGTTAGACAAGTATACCCAGAACAGTTGAACTTTACAAAAATGTTTATGCAATAGAAAGAACAATGTGAAAACACTAAGATAGACAGTTTTCAACTTTTCACCTATCTCCTATTCTTGATTTGGCAGTGGAAGTGAATTTCAGAAGTAAACATAAGACACAATGTAAAATATGATAAGAACCTTTCATTCAAATGAACTATAAATATTTCTATGTGCTTTCTGGAAAAAATGTGGTTTTATTAATGTAATTTATTTGACCAAATATGATAATTGTAATAAACTCTCTCACTGTATAGACAATATGAGGTCTATGGTTAGGTCCCCAGTGGCCACTGCTGCGTTAACTACGGCGTGCACACCACACACCAGAGCACAGCCCTCTATGGGGCAGGCCCCAGTCGGCGTGTGAGCGTGCATGAACAAGGCGCCATGCGCTACTGCCTTGGCCAAAAGATTTTTGTCTTTTGGTGCGGCGGCCGAGCATTGGCCACATCATGGCGGCGGTTCAGCCAATGAGGGCGAACCAGCCGCGTGATGTCATTGCCATGCCCCGTCATGCTCCCCTCCCCCCCATCGGATCGCCTGCTCTCCACTGCAAGTGCAGCCGCAGACCACATGTCGCAGCTGAAATGGGTGCACGCGCCGCCAGACGCTCTGGCGCGGGCAGCCGTGACTACTGTGGCCATAGGGAGTAATGCTACATGTATACAGTTACAAGTTGTCATTTAGACCTTTTTTTGGACAAATCCCTTTTGATTTCAGATACAGGGCTAAATTGAAGTGCTACTGTGTAAGGCAACTTTCCTGGAAGACACCTTACAGTTCGGGGCCATATTTACTAAGCCATGCTGGAAAGTGTCTTATGTAAGTAGCACTGTTATAAATATGGTCCTATGGTATTTACTGAATTGTAGTTTTAGCATAGGCTTTGCTGCCTCAGCTTGAAGAATTATCTTAATCGCTGGAACAAATACTGGGAATGGTACAAAAGGGACCACCTTATGCATTAAGTAATATAAAGTGATTATATGATTATAAGCTGAAAACTTATACAAGGGATTTTCCTAATGTGTTTGTAAAAATGAATGCACCTTAATAAGCCAGGGGAGGTTAATATTTCCTGATATTTTATTTGTTCTGTGAAAGGCTCTTTAACTAATCCCAAAAACATGCATTTGGCAGAATGCCGAACAAAAGATGTTGAATATAAAGAATACTTGCATTTCATTATGGTAAAGGTCTGTGGGTTTCCTGTTCATAAACCATTGTGTATAATGTTAGACATTATGTGTGGGATGGACTGTGCAGATGTGGAACTTAAGAAGAAACTTCATCTCTAAAGCATAACAAACTAATACATTGTACTTTTAAATTGAAATAAATTAAAAACTCCAGTGAGTTTAACAATTTCACAACCAGACATTTTGCCTACTTCAATTCATTAAAACAACACTAGAGACTCCACAGATGTCACAAAGTAATATTATAGTCATATTACATATTTATCTAGTATGCAGAATAGTGCAATTATGCATTTTATTTTTTACAAACATAGGGTGAAAAAAATGAGCACATAGTACAGGGGTGGCCAACCCAAAGCCCGCGGGCTACATATGGCCCTTCAGTGCTTCATGAGCGGGAAAAATTGAATGCTAAGGGATTTTGCTGTAGACCCAGGGTGGGCAACCTTTTCGCCATTCGCCACTTGTGGCGAATTGGGAGTCAAAGTGTGGCGAATTGAGAAACCACAATATAAGGGCCAACCTCCCCGATCAGCCTGCTCTCCCCCCTCCCGGATCAGCCCGCTCTCCCCCTCCCCAATCAGCCCGCTCTCCCCCCTCCCTGATCAGCCCGCTCTCCCCCCTCCCCGATCAGCCCGCTCTCCCCCCGCTCCGATCAGCCCGCTCTCCCCCCTCCCGGATCAGCCCGCTCTCCCCCCTCCCGGATCAGCCCGCTCAGAGAACTGCAGGCAGCAGCGCGCTCTAGCATTGAGGCACTTCCGTGCCTGCTAGAGCGCGCGCGTGCATTCCTGCCTTCTCTGTCGCCTTCTCCGAGCAAACCGAGGTAGAGAGGGAGGGGGTGTCATTGGAGGTGCAGGGGGGGGAAGTGTCATTGGAGGTGCAGGGGGGGAGTCATTGGAGGTGCAGGGGGGGGGGAGTCATTGGAGGTGCAGGGGGGGGTCATTGGAGGTGCAGGGGGGGGAGTCATTGGAGGTGCAGGGGGGGAGTCATTGGAGGTGCAGGGGGGGAGTCATTGGAGGTGCAGGGGGGGAGTCATTGGAGGTGCATAGGGGGGAGTCATTGGAGGTGCAGGGGGGGGTCATTGTAGGTGCAGGGGGGTCATTGTAGGTGCAGGGGGAGTCATTGTAGGTGCAGGGGGGTCATTGGAGGTGCAGGGGGTCATTGGAGGTGCAGGGGGGTCATTGGAGGTGCAGGGGGGTCATTGGAGGTGCAGGCGGGTCATTGGAGGTCAGGGGGGTCATTGGAGGTGCAGGGGGGGTCATTGGAGGTGCACGGGAGGAGAGTGATGTGAGGTGCATGGGGGGAGAGTGATGTGAGGTGCACGGGAGGAGAGTGATGTGAGGTGCACGGGGGGAGAGTGATGTGAGGTGCACGGGGGGAGAAGGATGTGAGGTGCAGGGGGGGTGGGATGTCTGTAGTGTGCAGGGGGGTATTGTGTGTTTGATGTGGAGAGGGAGTATTATGTGTGTGGGTGAGGGGGAAAGATGGGGGTATGAGAGCTAGGTGGGGGAGTATCGCAAAGGTTGATAGTGAGGGGTGCTGGGGTAGATATATGAGGATGATGATGATGAGAGGTGCTGGAGGAGAGATGATGATGATGATGATGATGATGATTTTTCCCGCGCGGCCCAAATTTGTTTTCCTTGGAGCAGTTTGGCCCTTCTCGCTTTACGAGTTGTGCAGGCCTGCCTTACTTGGTAGGGAAGGAGCGCGCTCCGGCTGTGTGGCACGCTTCCCTTCCTCCCAGCCCGCTTCAGTGGTGTGACGCGCTTCCTCCCCTCCAGCACCAGAAGTTGATGCGCTGACACGCTCCTCCCCATCCACTCCCTCCCCTGGCCAGGCCCGCCACCAACGCTTCCTTCCCTTTCTTTCTCAGCCGCCGCGATCTGGTTAGGAGACGGAGGCTGATGCGGGGGACGGGGGCTGATGCCTGATACGGGGGCGATGGGGGCTGATGTCTGACACGGGGGGAAGGGGGCTGATGCCTGGGACGGAGGGAGGGGGGCTGATGCCTGGGATGGGTAAAAGGGGCTGATGCCTGGGATGGGGGGGGGGGAGGGGGGCTGATGCCTGATACGGGGGAGGGGAGCTGATGCCTGATGAGGGGGATGGGGGCTAATGCCTGATACGGGGGATGGGGGCTGATACCTGATACGGGGAGGGGTGGGGGCTGATGCCTGAGACGGGGGGTAGAGGGCTGCTGCTGCCTGATGAGGGGGCTGCTGGGGGAGATGATGAAGGGTGCTGGGGCAGATGTTGGAGGGTGCTGGGGCAGATGATGAAGGGTGCAGGGGCAGATGATTAAGGTTGCTGGGGCAGATGATGAAGGGTGCTGGGGGAGATGAGGGGGTTTACATGAGATGATGACGGGGGAAAAGAGATGAGGAGGAAGATAGTGGTGGTGGCATGAGGGGGTGAGAGGAGGAGGGGGTGAGGGAGCTTGAGGGGGATTATGGTCTTAGAATTTATAAACTTTTTCCAACCGTGTGTTTAAAATTTTCGCATGCGCAACATAATACCTACATTTTTACATGGTGTGGCTATTTTCACTTCTAATTCGCCACACCTGTGGCTATATTGAAAAATAGGTTGCCCACCCCTGCTGTAGACAGTGTAGAGGGTTCATAGAGATAAAAGGAGAGAAGCCAGAGTGCCCCTTAACCAGCTCCTCTCCTGTGCTCCTTTGGACCAGTGACCCCTGGTGGGCTCCCAAGCAGCACACTGTACAGTGAGTAAACACCGTGTCTGCTGCAAGCCCATCATGGTGCTGGCTATGGAGACTGGAGAGCAAGAAAGAGACAATCACCTCATTACCACCCTTGTCCCCCACAGCCTTCCCTTTCCCAATTCTCACCTCAACTTACCATCTTTTTCCCCTTCTCCCCCAATGCACCATCATGCTCTTGTCCAGCACTGCCCCTCTGTCATCCCCTTGCCCCGGTCACCCCCTTGTCCTCAACTGCCCCAGGTACTCCAACTGCTCCTAATGTCACCCCAGCTGCCCCCTGTTACCCCAGCTACCCCTGTCACTCCAGCTCCCTCCCCCCCCTGTCACCCCAACTGCTTCCCCTCCTCTCTCTCTCTCTCTCTCTCTTTAATTTATAGTCTTGTTTATATATTTTCTGCTGGTCCAAAAGATGTAAGTATTTTTCATTCATTCTAACTTCATGTACAAATCATTCTCCTGTTTTCTGTGGAAAAAACCCCACCGCGAATTATCAGTAGGTTGGATTACAAAAGACATTCTCAATTCCAGCCCTCAAGACCCCCCAGGTTTTAAGGATATCCCAGCTTCAGCACAGGTGGCTCAATCAGTGGCTCAGTCGAAGACTGAAGCAGGAATATCCTTAAAACCTGACCTGTTGGGGGGTCTTGAGGGATGGAGTTGAGAACCCCTGGATTACAAGATAATTTGTCCTTTTAATGGGAAAGACCTAGGAAACTGCAGAAAGGGCCTGTTCCTGGAGTCCTGGCCTGAGGTGAATAGATGAATGAAAGAAATGTGCTCTACATTAGGATGGTTCTGACCTTTCATTTCCTGTTCCCTTGTGCAACAAGAAAGTAAACATTTAACTGAATGTGGCACAACGGTACAATAGGCTTTTATTGTAGAATGAATACAAGCCTTTTCCTTCCTTCTACATAAATCTTCTGGGCTAAAGAAGTTAATGGATGGACAAGGGTTGAAGAGGAAAGATGAATCTTCTAGTAAATGACCTGAATTTTGTCACTGTTATTTTTTGAGGAAGTAAAACGTTACTGCAATGTTACTATAGTTTTGGACATTTAATACAAATAAATATCAAATGTTTACTCATAATAGATCTTTTTTAATGCATTATAATATTACAGTATGAATCAGGGTGTTCCTGAATAATTATAATCTATATTTAAAAAAAAGAGTGTTTTGTTACTCTAATAAGCCTATAAAGACTTTTGCAAATCTGGCAGGAATTTCATAGATTCATGGTTTATGTAGACCTACTGAGATAACATAATACTGAGAGCCAAGCACAGGCTCTCCCAGTTTTATTGCTTGCACACTCATTAATCTATAGTCTTATCCTGATTATAAACTGTAGCTCCAGAATAAACAGTGTCATCATGGCAATGTCCTAGCGTCAGTGCCCATACCTTCCTGAATGTAGGAAGAATGCTGTGTTAAAATGAAAGAAAAAAACCCACAAACAGATCTAGCACACTGTAGTTTCATACTGTACATACAGTACTCAAAAAGCAAACATTTCCACATTACCGTACTTTGGTGATTTCTTATTGATTTGCCTTCACAAGACACCAAAAAGTGTAGTTAGTCCCACAGGCAGTGAAGAGGTTAAACTAAAGAGAGAGAGGGGGATAGAGTGAGAGTGAGAGAGAGGGGGAGAGGGAGAGGAGAGAGAGAGAGAGAGAGAGAGGAGAGAGAGGAGAGAGAGGAGAGAGAGGAGAGAGAGGAGAGAGAGGAGAGAGAGGAGAGAGAGGAGAGAGAGGAGAGAGAGGAGAGAGAGGAGAGAGAGGAGAGAGAAACCCTTCCTATTCTTCTATTGTTAACATTAGAAGACTGAAAGTATACAGTGGGGGCGATTCACTAAGCAGCGATAACTGCTTTTAAGTATGATAAATGCCTTTTAAGACCAATACTGCCTGCTGCGTGATTCACTAAGCAGTGATAACAGTGCTTTATCGGCCGTAGAAGGCATTTTTTCAGCCCCCCAAAAAAGTGAAAAAAATTACGTCCGATCAGGAAAGAAACGGCAAACATGCCGTTTTTTGCTAGCCAGCGCGATTCACTTAGCAGTGATAAGTGAATCGTACTTTAAAAGTACGCCAGATTTTTGCACCAGCTAAAGGCTGGCGCAAAAGAAATTGAGCCATGAATAAAATCATTGTTTATGTTTTATTCACCACACAATTAATACAAAAGGCTGGCGGGTGTCCCCGGGATGATCCCCACAAGAGTCCGGGGCCCTCAGGTTATCCCCACGGGAGTCCAGGCCCTTGGGTCATCCCCGTGGGTGTCCGGGGCTCTTGGGTAATCCCTGCGGGAGTCCGGGCCCTTGGATTATCCCTGCAGGAGTTCAGGGGTCCCCGCTGCCTTGCGGTACCAATCGTGTGGCCAAAAAACCTAAACAGGCAATATTTCTAAATAAATACACCCCCTCCCTCTCCCTGCCCCCTAACACATAGAGCAAGTACATTAATGGTCAAAATTACTATTATCCAGATATGGATAATAGTGCATTTGCCCATTTAAAATAAAACATTGAGCTGCAGAAATAAAATAAATAAAACTTGCACTCACCCCTTCCAGGCTGCCACGATGAAGGCTTTCCTCATCCTCATCCACCGTCCATGTCCTCCGTTCCCACAAACAATGCAGTACAATCAAAAATACAATCTAATGTCCCTAATCCCTTAATCACCATTGCGGTTAGTAACCGCTATAGTAATTAAGGGGTTAACCCACCCTCTCCCACTACCCACCCAGGAGGCCTAAGCACCCTCCCCAGGCAACTACCCACACCCTTCACCCATTAATTGGTACAGTGGGCACATCATGCTCATATAATATGGGCATGATTTACAACTATAGCAAGAAATGGTGAAGGAATAAAAAAACAGGCCCAAATGAAACAACATTACATTGCAAAATGAACACATCAAACAATGCCAATCAAACAATTGAATGACACAGTGGGAACATCATGCCCATATAGTATGGGCATGATTTAACACTATGCCAGTCAATCGTCATCCTAAAAAAAAAAAACAATCACAAACAAGATCCAATGCATTCAAAAGAATCTCAAACTAAAAACAAATAAGAAGTAAACAGAACAAAGTTAACACCAATCAATTAATCAAATCCAAAATAAAGACCAGAATAAACAATTAAAACACCAAAACAAAACCATGAATAAAAAAATAAATATCTAAATAAACTGCATCATTCAAAATCAAAAGTATAAAAAGAATCAAACATTAAAAAGCAAACACCAATCCAAATCCAGAAATAGACAATTTAAAACACCACCAAAAATTCCAGAACACTACATCAATATGCAATATAAATAGCATACAAATGTAAAAACAAAGAACCAATATACAGTACATTTAAAATACATACAAGCAAGCATTTGCCAAAACAACCATTGCTTCTTACTGTATGTACTGTACAGCCTTAAAGGGCCATTCAGTACATAAATACATTTGGAATGAATGTGTGAAACAAAAATGCAATCACAAAAAAAAAACCTGTAAATGAAAAATAACATACATTCAATTTTTTTCCTTACCTTTAAATGTCTTCACCCTCTGATTCCTGTGGTTACCGCAAGCTCTCAAACCAATCCACGATCCCAAACAGCAATGGGCAACAGGTTCAAAAAAAAATTCAAAATCCTTTTCTTCTTTCTTTTTCTTCATCTGTAAATTGTAATCCAATTTTGGCTCTTTCAGGGTCTTCATTCTTCTTCATTCTTCATTCTTCTTCTTCTTCTGTATCATCTTCCTCTTCACCTTCATCGATCTTCAGCAGGCACGCACTTGTAATCCTATTAGAGGAGGAGGTCCTCCCTCCTCGGCTTCTTGCCGTCAAATGAGGCTGCACAGACCTTTATATGCCTGTGACATCACATTTGAGTGGAAATGGTTCACACGCCTCTGATTGGCTGTGAAAACCATGTGTTTTTTTGGGGTTTTTTGTAACGTCATGTAAAGGAAGTGAAGCCAGACAATCAGAATGGCTGTGCTTCCTTTTACTTTAACATGACATCACCAAAAGCAACATGGCTGCTGTCACATGGTACTTCAGCCAATCAGATTGTGGGAACTGTATCCCCAATCTGATTAGTTGTAGTAGACCTTCATCGTGGCTGCCAGGCAGGGGTGAGTGCAAGTTTTATTTATTTTATTTCTGCAGCTTAATGTTTTATTTCAAATGGGCAAATACAGTATTATCCATATCTGGATAATAGTAATTTTGCCCATTAATGTTCTGTATCTGTTATGGGGGAGGGGGTGTATTTATTTCCCCCCCTTTTTTTAAAGCACACGATTGGTGCCGCAGGCCAGCGGGGACCCCCGAACACCCACGGGGACCACCCTAGGGCCCCGCCGGCCTATAGTAACATTCCTATGCTATCAAAAATAAATAAATCTATGTATGGGGTGTATATGGGGTTGTTGGGGCCACATGGGGGTGGGTAGCACATACTGCAAGGTTTATTGGGGGCAATTGCCACCAATAAAGCTGCTACTGGGCCTTAACTCCTTCATTGCCTTAGCGGCTAGCTAAGGTAATGAAGCTGCTTTAATTTTTTATTTTTTTTAATAGAGCAGGGCGTCTCCTGAGCTGAACCGCTTTGATTTCTAGCTGAGGGACCCCCTGATTCCCGAGTTACAGGCCCTGGTATGGGGCATCGGATGCCAGTGTCATCGCCATTTTTAAAGCATCTACATGACGTGAGACATTTAAATAATGGAGGAGATACTGGCACCCCATATCTGGGCCTGTAACTCGGGAAGCAGGAGGTTCAATAGGCTGAAATTAATGCGGTTCATCTCGGGAGGTCCCCTGCTCCCGCACACTAATAATAAAAATGACATTAATGCAGCTTCATTACCATTGCGGCTAGCCGCTACGGGAATGAATTATTTTTTATTGATATGTGTGTTTTCATACTAGGGTACATGAGCTGGGGTCTCCTGGGTTGAACCACTTTGGTTTCAGCCTTGGTGACCCCCTACTTCATCAGATACAGGCCCCGTTATGGGGTGCTGGTATCCCCCTGCAGGATTTATATCCCCCGGTCACGTGACGCGGGAGCTTTAAAAGCACAGGGGATACCGGCACCCCATAGTGGGGCCTGTATCTCATGAAGTAGGGGGTCCCCGAGGCTGAAACCAATGCGGTTCAGCCCAGGAGACCCCCTGTACATGTACACTATTATTATAATTTATATTTATACAGTACGATCGCCTGTAAGAGCCGTGCATGGAGACGCAGCGTCTCCATGCAGCTCTTACAGGCTGCTTTTTTTCTGCTTTTTTTTCAGCTATCGCGCTTTAGATTTTTAAGCATGATAGCAGGGGGAAAAAAACAGCTTGCGCGATTGGGCATGTTTTTGCTTGCACCTACCCAAATGCGTTTCACTTCTAAGTGAATCCCGCGTCTGGCTTCATTTTTTATCGTGGGATTACAAAATTCCCAATCGGACGCAAAAGCTCACTGCTTAGTGAATCGCCCCCAGTGTCTCTCTTGAATTTCTGTGTCAATGACAATATTATACTGCCCGAGGGACTAAAGGCAGGCTATGTATCATTTTGACATTTAAGCCCAAAAATATTTTAAAATGCACATGCAAAGCTTGGAGCTGGACAGAAATGCAACCGAAAATAATTGAAATATCTGTATTCCCCTCTCAGAAATATGGAGGTACTGTAAGTGTATTGAGTTTCCTAACTACTTCTTTATAATATAACGTGTCCTCTTTTGGAATGCAATACTGCCTATTACAGCCTCACATGCTACCATCAGATGAAATATATATTTATACAGTACATACCAAAAACCAGCAAAAATAAATATTTAATGAACATTGTTTTCAATACTTTTTATCCGTGAAAAATGTGGTGGTGCTTCTTGTTTTCATACCACTCTCACTTTTGAATTTTGCTTGCAGACATCTTACATAATAATACGTCAATGTTTTATCATATAACCTGTTCTTCTGCATGGCGTGTTCATAAGTATAAAAGCACCTTTGCTTGTTGGCTTCATTACACTTGTCAAATGCTCTGTTTAGATGAGACCTGCATGCAGTCATAACCCATGACTAACCCTGGCAGTGGAGGCTTATTTTTTGTATCAAATGTTTATCTAAATGGAGGCATTTGTTATCCAGGAGCACTTGAGATGAAGGGGAACTCCCATACAGACATCCATCAAGTGTATTGTTATATTTTAGGACACAAACTTCCTGTAACATTCAGTTTAAAAATATTGATTCTGCATGTTTGGAAGAAAACAACGCTAAAACCAAAAAGTGACATGTATTGTAAACCACCAATTTGAGAAGATGATTTTTGTAAATAAAAAAAATAAAAAAATCTTTAATCAGAGACTCTGCTAGGCAGTCATGAAAACATAAATAAAATGTAGATATATACAAAGGAACAAGCTTTCATTTGCCTGTATGCTGCCATAATGAATATATGATTTAAATCACTTTAAAAATGTCAATAAATTAATGAGGGAAATTGTATCATAATTAAAGTAAAATGAATAATGATCATTTCTATTTTCAAACAGTCAACATAGAATTTGAAAGATGTGTGCAAAATGATATTAATGTCTATATAGTACCAATAATACTTGTAGTGCTGTAGAAATAGAAAGAATCCATTAATTTGGAACCAAGGTGAAGTGAAGCTAAGCAATCCTGGTCTTCCCTGGTAGTGCCTCTCAGGTCAGGAGGTATCTGCCTGCCTATAGTATACTTTGTGAGAAGTAACAACAAAGATCAATGGGAATGTTGCAGATCATGGCACAGTTCCTCTTACCACCCATGGCGTTGCCTGCACCCATCTTATTTCCAAAACATGCTGGGACATGGTAAGTCAGTATTTCAATGAGACGGTGGTAAAAGGGGGTGATTGTGCCATGTTAAAAAAATAATAACTCCCAACAAGATTTACCATTCTAAAGTCAGGTATTGCAGAACCGGTGCTTCTGTTACTATAACTGAAGCCTCTTCCCTACTTGATATGGAAAGGCTATGTTTTGGTGTTGTATCCCCATAACAAGATTTTTTATGTTTTGCTTAGTGATTCTGTGTTTTGATCTTGGGGCAAAAGTATCTCCTCTGTAAAAATATAGTCTAGTCACCTGCCAGACATTAAGGCCTGATCGTTTCCAGACTGTAGGCTTACTCATGTAATACCTTAATGCATCTGGTCCCTTTACTAGAGCTTTACTTTTTAAGTAAATACTATCTCTACATATATTTTACATTCCAGAATTCGCCAAGAACTAATGAACATTTTCAGCATCAAACGCCGGTGGGGTATTCTCCCCCAGTTTTGATAGCAAAGCTTTTAACTCAAATTTGTGCTTCAGACAGCTTCATTCAAGTTAATACATCTGATTAGGTCATACAGTGTAGTTATACATCACCTTTTAAATAATGAAAAGGACAACTCAGCATTGTAGAATAAATTGTAATTGCTTACTCCAAAATGTGAATAGTGTGCAAATGATAAAATATATAAAATATTGTAATCATAGTTTTTACATTTAAAGTGTTTACTAGAGATGGGTGAAGCAGTCCAAATCCGATTTCCCGAGTTTTCCATTCAAAATCCATTCCACGGTGTAAAATCCGCCGACGGATTGTTACAGTTTCAATCCAACCGCCATTGAATGCAATCCACTGGTAGATTTTAACAATCCATCCGTGATTCCGCAATCCGTTGGCGGATTTTAAGAATCCAATATGCGGGTTCGGGTTGTTGAATCCGCGGATTGGATTCTTAAAATCCGTCAGCGGATTGCGGAATCTGCGGATAGATTGTCGATTTAAAAAAAAAAAAATATCCGGAAAAGGCCAATCGCAATTTTTGAGACTGTTCTGTGGAAATCCGTGGACCAAAGGAACTGGCCGATCCGAGACGGATCCGAACCTGCAAAAAAATATGCCAATCTCTAGTGTTTACTTTTAATAGTCGACATTTGTTACATTATTAAAAGGAAACTGCACCACAAAAAAAAAGTGCCCGTAAGGTGCCCATTTTAACAGTGTTTCTTAGATGTACGCCCTTGCTCAGATAACCCTACACATACTTGGTCAACTTGCATCAAAATACAGATGTAGCCAATGTTATTGCAACAAGTGGTGTGATAGTCCAGCCTCAGAGAGAGAGAGAGAGAGAGAGAGAGAGAGAGATTTCCTATGTATGTTTATTATATGTATTTTTGCTATTGGTAATATTTTATGGCATACTATACAATGGCCTATTAGACTGCTTTAGCTAATAGGGCTTTTTATAGAGGGAGGGTTAGGTTTGTTGGGGTGTTGATGGGGGTAGGTGGGAGTAGGTTCCCTGGGGTGGGTGGTTAGGCCCCCAGGGGAGGATAGTAGAAGTAAATCCCATATATGCCATAGTAGTTAGTAAGGCATTGTCAAGCAATGCTTTACTAGCCTTTTTGGTAGGCAATGGGGTTGTTAGTGTAGTGTGAGGTCTATACTAACTTTGTAGCCCTTAGTGGTCAGCTAGTCATGGTTTGCCAATGGCTATCAGGCCCCTTGGGCTACTATGGAAAATAGCTGAAGCACTCAAATGCAGGTATATCTCAAAATGATAATAAGCCAGACCACTGTACCAGGGTACTAACAATTGATATAGTACCTATTGTGTCATATAATGGGTACTATCCTCCTGAAGACAGGTGGTGTGTGGTGCAACCCACTCACCATCAGTCTCATTGGCAGGTTCCCCTGAAAAATATACAAGTACTCACATCCTGGTAGGGCAGGCAGGCAGGCTGTGCAGCTACTCAATGCAATACAGGGAAAAGGGAGACCAAAAAGCGCACCAGCACAAACGGAGCAGGAAGAACCCAGGACAAAAAAATAATTAAAAGGGCACTTTAATGTGACAAAAGACCCATCCAATGCATTTCGAACGTCGCAGCGTTCTTTTTCAAGGATAAAACACAATGTGATAACATCCATTATATACCCTCTTACCTGTGGGCCGTTTCGCGCCAAAAATCAGAACCTGATGACGTCATAACAGAGCGACTCAGTGCCGATCTAAGGTCAAAAGGAAGTACCAAAGGCAGTGTGGCCATCTTGGATGTGGGCAAACATAGGAACAGAATAACAAAGCTTTATTGACCATTCCAGCAGAACAAAATACATTGCTGCTAACTGGACAAGCATATTTAAACGAAATAAAGCTATATTAAACTAAACTAATGCTTAATAAAGGGTACTATTATATCAAGAAAAAACATGAACAAGGTGGATTAAAAAACTAGCTGTGTTGCAACTAAGTTATATACAAAAAAAAGTTAAAATTAAAAACCTCTAGACATGATTAAAAAAAATGTGCAAGAAAAGTAAATTTAAAGACATATTACACATATATACTGCATAACACAGATTGTGTACCTAAATCATAGGAACCAGGGAATTTTTCTTTGATGTATCTTGTGGATAATACTTTATATTTTATAATGGTTGTATTTCCACTGCCTTTGGTACTTCCTTTTGCCCTTAGATCGGCACTGAGTCGCTCTGTTATGACGTCATCAGGTTCTGATTTTTGGCGCGAAACGGCCCACAGGGAAGAGGGTATATAATGGATGTTATCACATTGTGTTTTATCCTTGAAAAAGAACGCTGCAACGTTCGAAATGCATTGGATGGGTCTTTTGTCACATAAAAGTGCCCTTTTAATTATTTTTTTGTCCTGGGTTCTTCCTGCTCCGTTTGTGCTGGTGCGCTTTTTGGTCTCCCTTTTCCCTTGGGCTACTAAAAGGTTAATATATTACAAGTGGTGTCTCATATACTGTAGTTTAGAGATAGGAGTAACACTATGTTAGTTTAAGATAACATTGTGTTATAATGAAATAACATGATGTTACCCTAACACCAGTGAGCCTAGTAACATTGTTATTTTAGCATTTCATTAGCCTTTAGGATACCATGTAAATTCAGGGAACATACCGTCCATTCCTGTTTTAGGTAACATCATGTTATGAGCCCTGACTTAACAGATGTTTGTGAATTTAAACCTAAGTGAGGCTCAATTAGTATTTGAAGCCACTTATGCCGTGAATATGTGACGCTACCTTTCAACAATTCATTTGCAATACCAATATGCAAGTATTTTTTTGGACTTCTAGTGAATACCAATTGAAACTTAGTAAATATATATATTTTAATGGCTGTATAAAATCTGGTGCCTACATACTCATAGCAATATCAGTTAGTTCATAGGGGGCCATTCCTTAAACTATGATACTGCCAATCGGGGCACTGTTGTACAAAACTCCTGTGAACTTAATGGAAGTTTCTGAGCAGTTCCCCATAAAGGCACAATCGCAGTGTAATGAATAAACCCC
Source organism: Ascaphus truei (assembly GCF_040206685.1). Classification (NCBI taxonomy): domain Eukaryota; kingdom Metazoa; phylum Chordata; class Amphibia; order Anura; family Ascaphidae; genus Ascaphus; species Ascaphus truei. The sequence continues at coordinate 88,956,298 of NC_134488.1, forward strand.
TTATGGGCTTATTCTAAATACAGAATTTAGATGGTAGGGAGGAGCGCACGAACCGAAGGGAGCAGGAAAGGACCCAAAATCAAAATATCAAAAAAAGGTACGTTCGAACCGCGTTGGATTGGTCTCATGACACAATAAAGTACCCTTTTTTGATATTTTGATTTTGTGTCCTTTCCTGCTCCCTTCGGTTCGTGCGCTCCTCCCTACCATCTAAATTCTGCATACTATCATTGGAAGCTTCACATCCAGCCAGCCACACCAAGGAACGTGAGTAATTATTGCTACAGGGGAACCTACCAATGAGATTGATCGTTGGTGGCTCTACCCTACCCACTACCTGTCTTCAGGAGGACTGTACCCATTATTGTTAGCTCTATTATCAATACTCAATATTTCTGCATTTTGATTTCCTTTGGATGTTGGTTCTGGTATTATATTCTTATTTGGCCTGGCATTTGAGCGCTCTGCTACCTTCATTAAGTCTAAATACACCAAGGCACCCGATCGGGCTATTTTATAATGAAATTCCCCATTGATTTCGGCCGATCGGCAGATATAGAATAAGCTCCCACGTCCTGTGCTGAAATCAAAAGACCACTTCATGCAAAACTAAAATCAGCAGCGTATGCTGCCTCAAATAATGTGTTACAGTAGCATTCAGATATAAACATAATAACAATTGCGAGGCTTAGTCAGACCTCCAAGAACAAAGGGCTAATTTTTAAAGCTTATCTCTGAAACTTGATAATGGCTTCATAGCTATATTAGACACAGCGATTTCACCATGTTTTCAACTGTTTGCTTTTTGTGAAACATTTACTTGCTTGTTCCAACATTTCTCAGAAATGATCGTAACGTTCTGGGTCACTGGACCATTTCATAACTGAGTGGTGTTCATATACCATAGCAGCTAGCACTTAGCAAGTGTCATATGTTTAACACTGTATCAGATTCACTTTTAATACTGTTGATCTAACTTAGCATTCCATTCTTTACAAAACACCAGTCAAACTATTTTGTGTAAGGACCAAATCTGAAATACTGCAGATTTAGCAGAACTACAGTATACCTTTGCTATACAATTAATATAATTGCAGAACGATTTATTTATTGTTTATTATAGATGACAGATAGATAAAGATAATTTCTTAGGAAGGAAAATAATCACAAACACCATAAATAGTAAATAGGAATATGCCTTCAACAATTCACAGAAATGTTGAATTGAAACTGCTAAGAACATTTCTCTTCTAGTTCTATAAAGTTCATAAAGAACCATCAAGATGCAATATTGGGTTCACACTTGAACAACAATTCTTTCTTTTCCCATTCAACTTACAATAATCTAATTACATCACTACTTTGGCTCAATAGATATATAATGGAGTAAAGGGTTTAAGGAGGAAGCAATGAAGAGATGGAGTATGTATACACAAAAGAACTGAATTTCAGAAAGTCACAGCAAAAAATGTGCGAACTATAATAGCCTTTCAACTCCTGGCCTCCCACAGTTTTTTCATGACAGGCAATACATCAAATTAACCTTCGGCTGCCTCATTATAAAATAAACTTTCTAAAGGGAACGCTAGGAAATACGGAAAGTCTCGGGGTTCTAAAGGAAAGTATAGTGCATTTTAATGCTTTATTGCTTTACTTTCAATCAAGCTTCAAATTAGTTTTTTTTAAGTTCAGAGATGTTAAATTATGTCAAACAAAGGCATGTCAAAATACCCAAACATGTTGACTAACCATCGGCAACAGGCAATATTAAGCAAGCTAAACAATAAATAAAGAACAATTTAAGTAAGAGACTGACTATGACTATGGTTGGAAACTAGTATTTGCGATTTATAAAATGTTCTTGCTCTTGTACACATTTTGTTTTATAGAATGTATTAAATAGACTTTGTTAAGATGTAACACACATTATTACTCCTGCTGGTGTGTTGCACTGGGACTAACGTGTTATTGCACACGCTGTAACGCACCAGCTGGTGCAATAAAGTGTATTACTGTAGGAATATCCTGCATATGTTGTGTGTGTGCACATATATATGTATATAATGCATGCATATATAGTATGTGTGTAATTGAAATATACCTGTATGTACTGTAGTGTGTTTGTTCATGCTTCTGGTCTCTTCTGCTTGCATGTGTGGCACGTGTATATAATGTGTGTACATATGTACAGTATATGGTGTGTGTATCTGGTATGTGTATCTATTGTGTATTTGTATGTGTATTTGTATGTGTATTGAGCTTGCTTGTTGTATGGTGTGTGCATGCATGTGTGCATGCATGTATGCATGTACCTGGTGTGTGCGCTTCTGTGTATGTTGCATGTACCTACATAGTTACATAGGAGATGAAGTTGAAAAAATACATGCGGCCATAAAGCTCAACCTATACTAAATTTAGACGACACATACTTTATCCTAAATCAACTCTTGATCCAGAGGAAGGCAAACAAAAAACCCCAGTGAAATATCATCCAATGATATCTCATAAGGGGAAAAATACATTTCTTCCTAACTCCAAGAATTGGCACTCAGATTACTCCCTGGCTCAACATACTTCCCATGTTTACTTATTTGGTATATCCCTGTATACCTTTCCTTTCTAAAAAAAATATGTCCAATGTTTTTTGAACAAATCTATTGTATCTGCCATCACAGTCCCCATGGGTAATGAATTTCACATTTTAACTGCCCTTACTGTAAAGAACCCCTTCCTTTGTTGCTGGTGAAATTTCCTTTCATTCAAACTTAAGGGATGACCCCGAGTCCTTTGTACTACTCTTGGGATGAATAGTTATTTTGAAAGCTCCTTGTATTGTCCCCGAAAATATTTTATATAGTTATAATTTCCCCTCTTAGACACCTCTTTTTTTTAGTGTAAATCAATCTAATTTAGCTAGCCTCTCCTCATAAGTTAGATTGTCCATCCCCTTTATTAATTTGGTGGCTCTTCTCTGCACTCTCTCTAGTTCCATAATGTCTTTTCTAAGGAGTGGTCCCATATTTAAAGTGTGGTCTTACTAATGCTTTATAAAAGGTCTGGTATACATGCACCTGTGTATGGTGCATGTATCTGGTTTTCGTGCATCCGTGTATATAGTGTGCATGCATCTGTGTATGGTGCATGCATGTGAGGTGTGTGCATCTGTGTATGGTGCATGTATCTCTGTATGATGCGTGTATCCAGTGTGCGTGCATCTGTGTATTGGTGTGTGTATCTGGTGTGCATGCATCTGTGTATGGAGCGTGTATCTGGTGTGCATGCACCTGTACTGTATATGGTGTATGTACAGTATCTGGTTTGCGTGCATCTGTGTATATGGTGTGCATGCATCTGTGTATGGTGCATGTGTCTGGTGTGAATGCATCTGTGTGTAGCCAGGGTCCCTCCGGTCCCCCTGTCTGCCGGTTTCTTTTCCCCTTGCGTGTGTGCTGCTGCGGGGGCGAGCGCGTTCTCAGGGGCTCCCGATGGCAGCTGCGGCAGGACGCCGTCATGTTTCATGTGTTTGCGCATGTGCGGAGGCTTGCGCGTAAGCAGAGCAGTCGCGGCGGCCATGTTGAGGTTGGCGTGGGAGTTCGCGCCTGTGCAGTGCAATGCACAGAGGTTGGCAAGGGTAGCAGTGGCCATTACATGTGTGCAAGAGCTCTTGGAAGTTGCGCATGCTCAGTTAAGAGTAGTGGCGGCCATTACAGCTTCAGACATGCGCAGTAGAGAAGAGGACTACGATTCCCAGCAGCCTCTGGGGACTGCCCTTTCATCCCTATCACCTGCTGCATTGAAGCCAATAAAGTTGACAGATTCTCATGCTGCATTTTTGGATACATTGTTGTGTGCAGACAGGGATTGTCAGTCAGGCTAAGGACACAGAGGGGGAAAGAAGGGGGACAGAGAGCTGCGAGCTTCTGCCCTAGGCCAGAAATCCCTAGGCTAGAGTTGAGGCTCTGACTCCCCACTAGAGAGGGTGGGTGTTCATAGGGACCTAGTGACAGACCCTGTGCAGTTCCTTAGTGCATGGAGAGGGAGAGACTCTGCAGTTCTTTAGTACAGGGACCCAGTATAGTGTATGCTGTGTTGCTGATACAGAGACTGTCCTTATGGTGGGACGTTCGGCTGGACCCCATCCAACACGGAGGTACAGGTCAGCGCTGGACCAAGCGGCGCCGGTAGACGCTTTGCGAAGATACCCAGGTGCCGGAGCACCTGGGCAGGTATTTACAGCCTTCCACACGTGCACCAACTTTACCTTGCTCCTCACATGTGACAGGCCTGTTCACACACTTGGGTGGGCTTGGACTCTCTGGACACGGGGTTGGGAAGGGGATGTAAGGGTATAGCCCAGTAGGGGCTAAGAAGTTATAGCCCAGTTAGGGGCAAGATTATAGCTGCCAGCTAGTGGCAGAGGGTGGTATATATATCATTGTGCATACTGATGATGTTGCACTGTTAAAGTATGATACTCTGTGTTGTGTCGTGATGTTATTGTGTTATTTGCTCGTTCAGTAAACCTTTTAGCCATAACCCTGGTGTATGTGGTTTCTGGGTGGGTTCCTATGCTAGGGCCATTCTACATTCCTAGAACCCTACATAGGTGGAGGCGCTGTATGGAAGATCGTTACAGAGAAGCACCCCAGGTTCCCATTAGCGGAGGCTCAGGCCTCCTGTGAACCTACAGGTATACGCACCACACCTGGTAACAATTGGCCCCCCCTCACTTACACTCTATATGCGATTGGGTGGGGGAATACCCGTTACATGTGTATGGTGCATGTATCTGGTGTGTGTGCTTCTGTGTATGGTGTGTGGGCTGCCTGATGCTTTGGCCTGTTTGTTGAACTAGCCCACCCCTGACTGTTAGGCAACTAAGATCAGTTGCTGTATTTCACTGTATAGCTGAAGTGGGAAGTTTTTACTTTAATATATAAAAAGTAAAGATGTGCAAATGTCTTCAAACTGATTATGTGACATTTTTAGCATTTCCCCCCACTTTTTTTTTGCATTTTTACAAAGTGTTCGCAGAGGTTTACAGTTGACTAGAAATATGCAAAATTGCGCAAAAATGACAGTGTAAAGATGTGCAAATGTCTTCAAATGTGTGTCAAACATCCCCAGCAAATTTCCCCTTGTTTGGGAAAAATGTGCACCTACTGTATCTAATGAAAAATTGTCTCAGGGAGAACGTTATTACTGTACAACTACTTGTGTTTGCCTACTGGAACACTATTGAGTGGATTGCATTTATACAATGTATGTTGTACCACTAACACTATTGAACAAAGCCAGGAAAACATTTTAGCGGATGAAACAATTAAGGTTTGAGAAGAGTATACACACACTTGTTGAGGGTTTGTTTTGCTTTCAGTCTTATATTCCATAATAATAGAAGCAGGGCGTAAAAAAAAGATAAAAAATAAGTGTATATTATTTTACCTTTGAGGTTGGACAACCCAATTGATAAATGGCAAGTCATTGAGGTGCTGCATAAAATATTTTAAAGGACAAAAAAGATAAAGACGGCAGATTTCTCATACTAGTGGGAACAATACATGAACAGTGCATCACGCTGGCCTACATCTATGCCCCCTGTATACAGGATGCAACTTTCTTCAGTAAATTCTTTCAGACTTTACACGCAGTGGCACAGGGTTGCGTTATACTCGCGGGAGACTTTAATATGGTGATGCACCCGAGTCTAGACAGATCAGAAGGGGGAGACTCAGCTAATAAAGGGGCACGGACATCTTTGTTTCAAGGCCTTAGGGACAACCATCTGGCGGATATATGGCGAGAGCTTCATCCGACCGATAGAGATTATACGTTCTTCTCCCACCCACATAGTACATACAGCAGAATCGATTACTTCCTTGTCTCGTGTCGATTGGTTCCGATGGTCTCTCATACGGCGATCCACGATATTTCGTGGTCGGACCATGCACCAATCGAGCTAAGGTGTAAAGATATCCGGCTCAGCAGGCCGGGGGCGAACTGGAAACTCAATGAGGCCGTCCTCAAGATACCTGAAACCTGTGCGATGATTGGGAACGAAATAGAGCATTTTTTTCGCATAAACACAGGCTCTGTAGAATCTCACTTGGTATTGTGGGAGGCTCACAAAGCGACACTACGAGGTATAATAATCAGCATTACAGCTAAGCGGAAAAGAGAGAGAGAGTCCAAAATCACCGCATTACAAACCAAATTGCATTCCCTGACATCTAAACACAAAACCAACCCAGATATATAGTTACTACAGGAAATAAAAGACACCAAGATTGACTTGAATATGTTGCTAACCTCCAAGGCTGATAATTCATTGAGTTGGTCTAAGAGGAATTTTTATGAAAAGGCTAACAGGCCGGATACGATGCTGGCCCGAGCATTGACAGACAGGCAATCTAAGTTTAATATCCAAGCTATACGCTTAAAATCTGGAATCAGTACGGCCAACCCTCAGAAGATAGTAGAAGAATTCGGAGAATTCTATAGTTCTTTGTATGACGGGGAAAAAGTGGCACATTATAATAAAACGAGCACAGCTTTAAGAGATTTCTTAGCTAACTCGAAGCTGCGGAGATTGACTGAGTGCGACCGACAGGCCCTGGGCGCTGACTTCACATTAGAAGAGGTGTCTCAGGCCATTAAAGAACTTAAACTATCAAAAGCACCTGGCCCAGATGGTTTCTCGGGGCTCTATTATAAGAAATTTGTCAAATTTTTTAGCCCCAAGGTTGCTCCACATGTTTAATGCAATTTTAGCAGGAGCTCCCATCCCCGGGGATATGCTGCGAGCGTCCATATCACTAATACGTAAACCTGGCAAGGATCCACTGGACTGCAAAAGTTATAGGCCAATCTCCCTAATTAACACAGATATTAAGCTTTATGCTAAATTATTGGCCAACAGATTGTCTAATCCTACCCAGACTTATACACCCAGATCAAGTCGGGTTTATCAAAGGGAGACAAGCAGCGGATAACACTCAACGAATTATAGATCTGGTAGAATTAGCTAACAAAAATAAAACCCAAAGTATGTTGTTAAGTCTGGACGCTGAAAAAGCTTTTGATAGGATAGACTGGCCTTACTTGCAGGAGACTCTCGCGGCATTTGGCTTCAGATGAGTGGGGCGATCATGTCGCTATACTCAAACCCTGCACCTAGGGTGATACATTAGGGCTTCCCCTCACTCTCATTCCAAATTAAGAGTGGCACCCGGCAGGGATGCCCACTATCTCCTCTCTTGTTTGCCCTATGTATCGAACCACTAGCTGCAAGAATACAAGATAACCCGGATATCTCAGGGTTAAACGCGTACTCACAATCACACAAAGCGGCCCTGTATGCAGACGATATCCTCTTAATCATAACAAAACCCCTCACCACATTACCCAATCTATTCGATCTCCTGAACAGATTCTCAAAGGTATCTGGATTCAAAATTAATTAATTAATCTAAATCGGAAGCACTCAACATTAACCTCCCTAGTCACATGGAAAAGCTGTTGAGGTTGAATTTCAAATTCAACTGGCAACAGAAATACATAAAGTACTTAGGAATCCACATCACCAGAGAGGCCAACCTCATCTATAGTGCAAATTATCCCAACCTAATTCAGACTCTAAAAAAAGATCTATACCGATGGTCCTCTAAGAGGATAGCTTGAATCGGTAAGATACATAGTGTCAAGATGAACCTACTACCCCGTATCCTATGCCTCTTCCAGATACTCCCTGTGCCACTTAAAATAAAGGATATACTCTTGCTCCAATCTGAAATCTTTAAATTTATCTGGGGAAGGCAAAAACCGAGAGTAAATCGCTCAAATATGAAAAGACCTGTTATTGCTGGTGGTTTCGCGGTACCCTGCCTGTTAACATACTATAAAGCGGCTCAATTAAGCCAAATTGTTCAATGGCACTCTAACCCTCAATTGAAAAGATGGGTGGAGCTGGAAAAGGCTGCATGCTCCCCATTGGAGCTTGGCAGCCTGATTTGGTTACCGAAAATGGTGAGTAACCGCAAAGAAATACCGCTCACCTCAATGACCAACTCTTTATCGGTTTGGGAGGCGACTAAAATTAAGAATTCCCTTACATCAGGGCACTCTCTGATGTTCCCCATTTGGAATAATCCAGTGTTCGCACCCGGCATGGCGGGATGCCAGTATCTCGATTTGGAAACAAAAAGGATACAAACGAGTAAAAGACCTGGAAGGTTACAATCAGAAGATTAAAACATTCGATCATCTTAGATTAGAGAAAGAAATGCCTCACTCAGAATTCTTTAAATACCTCCAGGTTAGAGCATTTTTCAACAAATCCGCCCCATACCCCCCTATGACAAAATTCGAAAAGCTCTGTCTGGCTGACACAGACACTAAGGGACTTACAGTATATCAACGATATACGGAGAAGTAGCCGATTCTGCAAGTCTAGGACAACAAATCCCTTCATACAGAACCAGGTGGGAAGCAGATTTAGGGGAAACACTGGAAGATGAGGAGAGGAGTGCCATTTACCTGGCCTCCGCAAAAAGCTCCATCTGTACCACACTAAAGGAGAACGCATATAAGGTTCTTATGAGGTGGTATGAGGTGGTACCTCACCCCACTAAAATTATCTAAATATATTCAAGGATCAGCAGATCTGTTACACATGCTGTGGTCCTGCCCAAAGATATCCCCTATATGGGAAGAAATTAGAAATTGGATTCGAAGGATTTTTGACCTCGCTATTCCCCCCGACCCGTGGCTGTTCCTCCTGAACAGACCGTTACCGGGCTTATCAAAGGCAAGCACTAAATTAATTGCACATTTTGCACTTGCAACAAGGTGCGAGATCGCAGCATTGTGGAAACGCCCCGATATCCCAAACATCCCAAAGATTCGGAATCGCATGTGGTTTATTTGCCAGATGGCAAAGTTAACGAGTTTAGTTAACGACACTGGCGACAATTTCCTAAAAGTCTGGACGCCATGGTTGGCGCAGACAGATATCCCTGGGGTCGAGAGTGCCACAATCTGGCATTAATACTAAGAGGTGCGTTCTCCTTTGGGAGTGACGGAATATACAGCCACACACCAAAACGGGCGGATAGAGACTTTAAAGAATAGTATCTCAAGGCTAGATTAAGCTAACCAATCGGGACCTTTTAGACCCGTTCAGAGTTGGGATCTACCCTCCTCCCCCTCCCTGCTCTTAACCCCTCCCCTCCCTCACCCCCTAACCTTACCCCCCCCACCTCTTTTTTTTTTCCCCCTTATGATTTGGCTCCTTTTATTACTTTATTATTTTAACATGTGCCGTACGACCGTGTAGGGACCGAAAAGTCGTACGATTCTTTTGCAATCACAATAATGTACAAATAATCCATATTGGGGTATTTATATCTTATGTATGCATGCTGTCATTTCAAACACAAATCTTGTATTGTATATTATACATGCATTTCTCAATAGAATACAAGTTATAAAAAAAAATTAATAAAGGAAAGGAGTACACATTGTTCAAGGCAAGACATGCCAGACTCAGGATTACAGCATTACCTTTCTGTAATTGTTGGCTGAGTTGTGGTCTGTAGCCAGTAAATATTGGAGTTTAAAGCGGTCTTGGTGAACTGTAGCTATCTTGTTGGTTGTAATACCTGTTAGTGGAACAACAAGTACTGTATTGTGCACTCATGTGAGGATTTGAAAAGCTTTGCATACACAATTACTTTTATCCAACACCTAATAAACACGACAGACATTAGTTCACTCTTGGAACTGTACCTTTAAAATCTATGTATTACCACAGATTGAATAATATAGACCAAAGCTGCAGGCCCCTATTCTCTCACTACTGCAATAGCTTTCTATTTAATACACATAAAAATACATAAATATGCTTAGGCAGACAGATTTTAGCATGTTGGTGGGAAAAAAACTGTGTGATTGTGTGAAACATTTGCAAGTTTGATGTTTCTGCGCTTGGTAGACAAAACTATCTGAAAGGAACACATGTAATCATAGTAAATAACACACACCCTGATTATATCAAGTTCTTTACTTTGCTACCTGCATGAGTAAACAGCTGTTCACATGTTTCAAAGTAGTGGCAGGCAAATAGAAGCATGTGGGATGGATTTGTATTAGGAACATACAGTCCTTTCTCACCTGATACTGTACCTTTGAAGGCCAGTCACTTGTCATCAATCTTATATGATACAAGATGAATGCTACTATTTATATAAATTGATCAGCCATATGAAAAAAGATCAATGTTTACTCTGCACAATGGCAGAAGTCATGAGGACATACATTTTTCTCAGGCGGTTTACACCTGCATATTGTTAAAAGCGGCAGTCCTTAAGTGCTATGTGCATTTGTAAGATGTGAGTGGATCTCACTTACAGCTTTTAGTTGTGTTGTCCCTGATTTGTTTCTGCACTTCTTCTTTGCCTTTTGGTTGTGCTTCTCTCGGAGTGTGATTGTTGTGTTGAAGGCCTGCAGGAAGGTCAAGAAGAAGCAGCACCGATACCAAGAAAACAAAAGCCAGAAGCAACGATCCAGTTCATACGTTGTTATTGAATTCTCTACTATTTATTAAGCTCACTACTATGGATCACTATTCACTAATTTAATTACACATTGCTCACATAATATTGTAGTTGGTTTGTTCATGGATAATTTCACAAGTCACATGTTTCTGCGCCTTCCCCCCCCCCCCCCAGTTTCATGCCTATCATTATTAATGTTGTTGCCTATTGCATTGGGTTTTAAGCACATGCATAATCACCACTGTATAAATAGAATCTCCAGGCACATTGAATCCCTGTCCTAGAGTTTACAATATCATTTTTGTTCCAAAGGACAAGGAGATAATATAACATGGTTAAGTTAAGGTCACACAGCTGGGCTCACTAAAACAGGGTTGTTCCACTTCTTTAACCATAGGGACCTCTAGTTAAATTTGTATTCACTGGATTTTCCAAATTTAGTTTATGAATGATACATTAGTTACTATTAGACATGCTACCGAAATGTGTTATTACATGGAGTTGGGAAATATAATTAGCCGCTTATGCACATACAGTACTACTAACTAGTTCAAATGGCAAATTTCCAATTATGTAAATACATTGAATGACAGTGATATTTGGATGAAGTCCAAAATACTTCACCTATAAACTAGTTTAGGCCAGAGAGACAGGATGTTCCACAGAGCAAATGATCATGTGATTAAACAAAATGCACAAACAGTGGGTGTATCATTAACAAAACACAAGGTTGTATTTCTGAGAGGTTGGAATGTGTACTGACGCATGTACGATACTTTACATACTCAATAAAAAATACTGAACAGCATGGAAATATATATATATATTTTAATTTATTTCATTGTGATCTGATACACCGTAGTACATAAAAAATAGGAAAATAACAAATTCCTGCAACATCCTCCTAATCCCAATATTAATTCCTTCATAAAACAGTTAGACAGGTTCCAGACTTGTATTGTATTGCATTGTATGTCTTTATTTATACAGCGCCAAAAGTGTACTCAGCGCTTCAGAAAGAATACAGTACAGGGAATTATAATAATACATTAAGCAAAACAAAATCAGACAATAAGAAAGGAAATCCCTGCCCCGAAGAGCTTACAATCTACCATAAGTGGTATGTTGGGAGATTTACAGAGACAGCAGATGAGGGAATAAGTGCTGTCGATGGCACTGCTTGGTCACAATGGTTGGTAAGAGTGACTGTGGGTGTGGGACAGTAGCCATGAGTGCAGGATATTAGGATGCTTGATTTGTGGGGGGAGTTTTAAGATTGGTCAGGATTAAATCAGAAGGTTAACACCATCTGCATGGGAGAAGATGGCAGGGAGGCGTGGGTGAGAGCAGGTGTGTTTATGTCTGGGTTCAGGATTAGGAGAGATATCCCCAGCAGCAGGAAGGAGTAGAAAGAGACTTGGGCAAAGGCTTTAAAAAAGTTCTTCTAGATGCTTATCAGACCTATTTTTCTCCTTAGAGTTATGTCAAATGTAGGAAAGTTGTTCATCCGGTTTCTTATATTTGATTCAGGTTTGACAGGCAGAAAGGTTTAAGCAACCTGGTAGCGATTTTGACACTGGGGAAAAGAGAGAAAATAAGAAGCCTACATACACAGGCCCATATTTACTATGCAGCAATAATCCATAAAACACCTTCTCCTGCCAGAAAACAATTTACGGCCCATTCACTTGAATTGTCTTGCAGGGTTAGAAGAAAACGTAAAGCAAGAAAAAAATATTAATTCTAGGATCTGCCATGCCATTGGTAAACATGATACACTAGTTTTCATCTGGGCACACACTGTACGCATACTGTAATTGTATACAGGTGGCTGGAAATATGATGTAAAAACATGTTGAATTATGTCATCACAGATCTGATATTGTGTTTTGAAGTTTATTTAAAAAATTGCTCATGTCAGTTGTCTACGTTGATTTGTGATCACCAGGTTTTTAAAATGTATAATTCAGGCTTTGGAACAAAAAAAAAAAAAAAAAACAATTAGGCAAAGCACCAAAAATGTATTGTAAATAAAACTATCAAAGACATACATCAGCCTCTATGAGGTAAAGGAACATGTAATACAATATTGTTAATATATAAAAGAATATAATAATTTGTGACTAATAATCAATGGTACAGCTCAACCCCCTTATAACGCTGTGCTTTGGGTCCAAATAATCACATCGCGTTATAAGCGGATCGCGTTATAAGCGGATCGCGTTAGAAATAATGTACAATTGTATGCATTGTACAATAAAGTATTTAAGATACCAATAATCGTGTTGTAAAGTCTTTCTAAATACGAAAATTGGGAGCCACGCTTGCATCGCGCGATAAGCGCATTTGCGTTGTAACGGAACGCGTTATAACGGGGTTGAGCTGTAGTAATAATCGATGCTTGTCTCTCAATAAAAGCATTAGCAATTAGCACAATTAAATACCAACGGCAACAAAATATTCTCAAAAAGTATTATATTTAAATTAAATAGATGTAAAATCTCACACAAGAGCAGGGGCGCACAAACTTTTTTTGCTGCGCGCCCCCCCTGCCTGCTCCTCTCCATTCTGAGCCCCCCTCCTTACCTCGCGTGGCAAGGTAAGTTTTAGAGTTGCAGGGGCCTCACACGATCACCCGGCATTTAATTTAAATGCCTCGGGGAAGAGCGCGGGGCCTCTGCAACCGCCCGCGCCCCCCTGACAAATCCGGCGCCCCCCACTTTGCGCACAGCTGCACTAGAGCACAAACCCTGAAGGCATATAAAGAGTATTGCAAATAAATCAATCTTAGCAAGTCAGAAATATATGGCAAGTATGAGCAAAATCCTTCTTATCTAAATGTAAAAAAATATCTGCAGACAACAACTTACAAGAGAGACTCAACTGTTCGGGCAACGACAGACATTTGTTGAGTGTAAAGGCTACAGGGCTTGTGCTATATTGTGAGAGATTTTTTATCTATCTATCATAAATACAATAATACTTTTTGAGTCATTTATGTTGCCTGTAAAAAAACAAATACTGTATATAGAAGAAAATTGTCCATGCACTCAAGTTTTCCATTTTCCAGGTGGTCAAAGGTAACCGTTTTCTTACTCTAATATAGTGTGTATATATATATACATGCAGATGAGCATACAGTTATATTTGCATATATATATTATATATATATTATATATATATATATATATATATATATATATATATATATATATACTGCTGCGGCCGAGTTTATTCGAGGATTTGCCCGTTCTCGGCCGCAGCAGTAACCTGACGCGCGCCGGAGGGTGCCGGGCGCGCGCCGAAGCAGCGGAAGAGCGCCCTCCGATCGGGGCGCTCTCCCTCCCGCTGCCGGTTCCGCCGAGTCCCCCGGAACCCCCTGCCGCCGTCCCCCACATCGCGGGACACCAGGGCTCCCTCGGGGAGCCCTGGATGCGCGTGCAGGGGGCGCAGGCACCCGATGACGCGTGACCGCGCATCGGTGATGCGCGGCACGCTGAGGGAGTGCGGCTAGCACGCCGGGGCATCCCCCGGCTTGCGGTGCTAGCCGTGCTCGGATAAAACGTGTCGGTAGTGTATGTGCTAATTTCATAGAGAAACCAGAATTGTCTTGTTAGTAATATGAAAACCCACAAATATTGCCTCTGCAAAATTAAGTAAAATTGAGGTATTGTGTAACATTGGTTTGCTATTTTGAGTGGAGAATAGCAGCATTGCTTTAAAATTTGTTGGACTATTCTGTTTAAGAAATATCAAAGGATCAAATTGCTTTTACTTTACATTAAACCAGTCCAGCTTGAACATGTTGCATCCTCCATAGTAATCTTAAAGGCTCTTGAACCCCTTATACCTTCAGGAAAGAAATGAGAGTGGGTCGTATAGCTCAATTGAACATCAAAGTATATGGAGCTCTTCTAAAATAGTACTCCTTAACCGTGCCATACTCTTGGGACACACCAATTTATCAAATCAAAATTGTTTCATGGCATTGTTGAACAGGCTGTTGAAGTACAGTAGCTCACATTGAGATAAAGCAGAGGTGTCATTGATATACCAGGAAGAACCTTTAGACGTATACTTGTTTAGGAAGGGCTAACTGCAGAGTTTAAACAGTAAAGGTATAGGGGCCTATGCTAGTAGCTTCGATAAGTGACTTATCGAGAAATTTGGGCAGTTATTGAAAGAGTTTGCATGTGTAGCTATTCAGAAAGCTTTGATAACATGTCAAACTCGCTTGAGAAGTGCTTCTTCTTGATTAGCCGCACTCCCGCAGAGACAAACCGTGCTGTAAATTGATTTTTTTAAAATATCGAGCAATTCTAGTAGCTCAGAGATTCACGTCACGGCTGCAAGTCGCAAGCACCTCGCAGGTTCTAATCTCACCACCTGAAGGGGGATAGATGGGATCCGCGAGTGACTCTGAAGAAATTTTTTATTTTTACTGCATCGGATTGAAGCCGGGAGTCTCTGGAGCTGCCCAGCATTAATTCCAGCTCCGGAGACCCCTTGCTTCAACCCTATGTAATAAAAAGACATTTATTTTTACTTAGCTAACCGCTAAGGTAATGAAGGGGTTAAATGCCTGGTTTAATGGTGGTAGAGGGGGTGGGGGAAGGTAGTATGTGGCCCGTGGTGGGTGTTTAGGCCTGCCGGGAGAGTTGCTGGAGGAGTTAACCTCTTCATTACCATAGCAGTTACTGCCGCAAAGGTAATGAAGGGGTTAAACCCTCCCGCTACACAGCATATGCTACTTGATTGGCTAGCTTCCCTCCCTTTAAGAGACATAACATACTTGAAAAAAAAATAGAAGCAGTCACATGGTACACCAACCAATCGGATTGGGGGTGTACCATTTGATAGTCTAATGTGATGTCATAGGCCTTTTTTAAGGCCTGTCCTGTCTCATTTGAGCCCAAGAAGCCGTTGGATCAACATCTTCAGGCCCCTTTGGATTACAAAAAAGAGAAGAAAGAAGGGAAGAAAAAAGAAAAGAAAGGAATAACTTACTGGAGATGTCGATTCAATCAATAGAGGATCCTGGACTTCTTTGCAACAGGCTGATGAGGAGCATTGCATCGCGGGTCAAGAGTTGGTGCCTCAGTAGGATAGCGAGGGGGAATCTGGCAAAGGTAAGAAACACATTGATTGTATTTTATTTAATTGTATTTTATTTTGAGGATACCAATTGACTGCCATTTTGTTTATCTATGTCCCTTTCTGGGTATAGATAAGCACAGTGACAATCAATGCAAATTTTTACAAATGCTTGTTTTTATTTAAATATTATGATTGTATTTTTTATGGGTTTTTTTTTCTGTTGCCCATTCATTGCCATTGTGGCAATCCATGCCCATATTGTGGGCATGGTTTACCACAGTCGCAATCAATGGCTTTATTGTCAAATACTTGTTTTTATTTAAATGTCGTGTTTTATTGTGTGGTTCTTTTTTTAGGTTGCCCATTTACTGCTATTGTGGCAATCCATGCCCATATTGCGGGCATGGTTTACCACAGTGACAATCAATGGGTAGAGGGGGTGGGAGGTGTGGGTTGTTGCTCTGGGGAGGGTGGTTAGGCCTCCCAGGTGGGTGGCGAGGGAGGGGTGTTAACCCCTTAATTGCCGTAATACCGTAATTAAGGGGTTAGTGGCAAGTAGTTAGATTTTTATTTTAATGTTGCTGCCCACAGAAGACGAGGAGGATGGTGTTGAGGACGAGCATGGCCTTCATCCTGCAGGGGTAAGTATAACTTTAAGTTACATTTTTCTGGCTGGGAACTGTTTTATTTTTAATGGGCAAATGCACTATTACCAGATCTGGATAATAGGAATGTTGTCCATTATTGTACTGTATATGTTGGTGGGAGGGGGGGGGTGGTGTTGGGGGTAGAGGGGGGGGGGTAGCAGGATTGTTGCATTTTAATGTTTTTAGGGGTAGAGGTGGTGAGTGAAGGGGGTTGTTGCCCCTGGGTGATGGTCAGGCCTCTCGGTGTGTAGTGGGAGGGGATAACCCCTTCATTACCATAGCAGTTACTACTGCTATGGTAGTGAAGGGGTTAACTCCACTCACAACCTTCGGTAGGCCTAAGCACCCAGCCTGGGGCAACTATCCCCTTCACCCACCCCCTCTACCTCTAAGAAACCAGGTATTCTGGCTTAACCCCTTAATTACCTTAGTGGCAAGCCGCTAAGTTAATTAAGCTGTTTTTATTTGATTTTAATAACACAGTATTGAAGCATGGATTGATCCGGAGCTGTACCACATTCATTTCAGCCTCGGGGACATCCTGCTTCTCCAGTTACAGGCCCCGTTATGAGGTGCCATTATCCCCGCAAAGTTTAAATGTCCCATTCGCGTGACCCGGCGATTTAAACAATGCAGAGAGATACCGGCAGACTTGTCTAATACATGTGAATGTGTTCACAAGTGATATTCTTTATTGGCTGTATGCTAACTTTTTGTCACCCTTTTCACCCACAATAACTTAAAATGTGTGTGTATATATATAGAGAGAGAGCGATAAATATATAACATACATACTGTACCTCCCTAGCACACCTCTTGTACAATTAATGCAGTCCAAAAGAAACTCACGTGTGATACGTGGGAAATATGCTAATTTGGATTTGCAAAGTGTAATTTAAATTAGTGTAGCCCCGAGGTAAATTTGAGCTGCCTGGCCCCTCTCCGCGAGTGCCGTGCGGTAGCGGGTGCCGCCGGAGGCTGTGATGGACCCGCCGGCACTTCGCGAGGGTGGGGGCCAGTGCAGGGAGCGGCGCAGGCCGGTTGCCGGGGACGCGATCGGGCCGTCGCTAGGGCCGCGATCGCGTTGCCACCGGCTCGGCGGCTGGAGGAGAGTGCGCCGCCATTGCGCGTTAGCTCGCGCATGCGCAGTAGGTACAAAGTGCAGGGAAGGCCCCAGAGAGATCGCGCGAGGGCAGGACAGGGAATAGAGAGGTTGAGGCGGCCATTAGGGGTTCGCGCATGTGCAAGGGAAGCGCGCACGCGGCCCCAATGCTTTAGGCAGCCCCTGGGAACTACAATTCCCAGGAGGCTTAGGGAGACAGGCATCAGGTGCCTGAGTGTAGCCAATAGGGATGCAGGAAGCTCAGCCCGGGAATATAGATACATTTCCCGGGCTTTGCAACAGTCAGTCAGGCAGAGGAGAAGGAAGGAGTAGGAAGGGTGCAGGGAGCGTGTGGCTCCTGCATCAGGTAAGGGTTCTCCCTAGATCCCCAGGCAGGCCCCAATTCCCGGGTAAGGGTAGGGGGTAACTGAAGAGGGACGCCTTAGACTGAGGAGGGACGCCTTAGCTAGGGAGGTGACCCTTGAGTGTGGGAAGTGCCGGTTTGGTAGTGCCACAGCGGAGAGTGCTGTGGGCACTGTCAAAGAGGCACGGTGTGCTAGCAGTGGGATTGCTGCGGGATCCGGGTGGCTGTGTGTGATTGCAGCTGTCTGGGTGTGTGTCGCTGCATGTGCTGTGCGCAGTGCGTGCAGTGTGTGTGCACGGTGTGAATCCCTGCAGGCTGACAGTGTAAGCTGAATGTTGGCTGCAGGTGTGTTAGGCTGCTAGGATTAGCAGATACAGTTGAGACTGGGTAGCTAGGGGAAGGGGGGCGGTTATTGTCCACAGGCCCTAGGAGTTTTCCTCAAGCCATCCCAGGTTGCGGTTCTTCAGGGACAGGCCCTAGGTTAGGGTTGCTGTCGCTCTAGCAGTGGTTAGTGATAGGGATAGCGGCGGTTGCTGTTCCCACGCGGTTGGTGTTGCCGTGGTCCGGTTGCAGTTCCCGTTGAGCGGTGGGACCCTCGCTGGGGTCCACCGGCAGAGTACCTGGAATAGGATCAGACGGACGTCTGACCCTTTTAGAAGAAAGTGTGTTGCGGTCCCGAGCATCGGAGTGCTCGGAAGGTATCTTCCATATTCTAAGTGCACCAACTGGGCCCTAGCTTAAATAGTGACTGCGCAGTCACCCACGACCTCCGTAGGAGTTACGAGACATTGGGTGTGGGGTGATCACAGGACACTGGGTGGGGTACACCAGACATTGGGTTGATGTGATGCGGGTAGAGCATCTGGTTATGGTTATGTTATGTAATGTGTTATATGTGTGTTAAGTAAAGAGTTAGTATTGTTTATCTATAAGTGTTATTGTATTTCTTACTCAGGGCTATCTTTCCTCACGGGGGATCCTGGGTAAGTGGAGGCGCTGCACCAAGTAAGGGTAAGGGTTTCCCCAGGCTCCCAGCTAGCGGAGGCTCAGATCTCCTGGAGCCACACAGGTTATGCAGTACCAGTAGTCCCTTAGAGCAGGTGTGTTGCAGGGAAAGGGACCGGTTAGACCACGAGGGGCCAATGTGATATTGGGTGGGTCAGCCGGTGCACAAAAAGGGCTACATTTGGAGGCGCTGCTGAGATATCAGACCTGGGGTGCCCTGTATGTTTTTTGTTCTAAATTGTCCTATTTTTGTTCCACCATGTGGGTGCTCTCAAAGCAGGAGGTTTACGCTTGGGCCTTGAAAGTGAACGTGACTCCTAACCGCGTGGTTGCCGTGGGGGCAGTCCCGGCTGGCGTGCCCTTGTTAGAAGTCCAGGCGCAGGTTCGGAAGCTCCCTGGACTGTCGGGTACGTGGGTCAGAGGGCGAAGGTATGATGACACCGTGCAATGGAGTACTGTCCTGATATATGTAGGCCAGACCCTAAGCGAGGAAGATGGCCCTAAGTTCTTAAATTTGCCCGGGGGTCCGACTGATGGGTGCCCCTTTATC
Source organism: Ascaphus truei (assembly GCF_040206685.1). NCBI lineage: Eukaryota > Metazoa > Chordata > Amphibia > Anura > Ascaphidae > Ascaphus > Ascaphus truei. The sequence continues at coordinate 88,975,616 of NC_134488.1, forward strand.
TACCCTGACTTGGCAGTTTCTACCTGCACCGAGAGCCCTATAGACATTGACCGTGAGCCCCACCTAAAATGGCGGCTCCCGCCAAATCCAAATGGCACGTGTGCGGCTGACTGCCAGCACGCACAGGAAAATGTTGCAACCCTTCTCCCAGGACTGGCGGGAAAGCCAGAGCCCCGCCCCCACACTGTGAGTGACTCAGAACAGAGTTTGCAACATTCCCCAAAAGACTGTGCTGTTTTTCCTCTAGAGTCCACCAGGGGGAGGGAGTGTCGTGAGCAGAAATCAGCCAACTCTGTTCCCCCTAAGGAAAGCAAGGGATGCCGAGAAAAGCACCCTTGGCTGTATAGAATCGTACGGGCCCCCCATTTAGACTTGTCAATGGTGGTGTGCCCGTGTGCATTAAGAGACTGGAAGGCGACTGGTGGCTGGGCGGACGGGTCCCCTGAGTTAGCCGTTGCCCTCACGATGACCGTGGTAGATGGGGAAGAATGCCTGCACGGCCGTCTGCATGAATGTGAGTGTCCTGTGGGTGAACTGACCCGAGGGCCCGAGTGCTCTGACTGTGCGGCGCAGTTCCTGCAACCCAAACTGCCGCAGCCTACCGAGCTGCCAGTGGGGGAGGACACTGTAGCAGAACTGGATTATTCTTTCCCTGAGAAGGAAGAGCAGGAACCTCTGAGGGCGGAACCTGCGGAGAAAGAGGCGTCTGATGGTGATACCGAGGTGGGTGAAGCCGCTACTAATTTTTCCACTTCAGCGATGGAGGTGGTGGAGGGGCCGTGTGCCCAAATGAACTTTCTAGACGCTGAGGCGGAGCCGCTGAAGGCGGAGCTCCAGAAGTTGGGACCCCAGATGTCGGTTCCAGACCCGGTTCCCGAGCAAGAACCACAGATCCCGGAAGGCCAGGGTAAGGTGGTTATACCCCCGCCCATGTGTGATGATTCTAGCGACCCACCGAGCGTGGTGATGCGCCTGCCGGCGGACCACTCCAGTGAGGTCACCGAGGCAAACGCCTCAACTGATGCAGACCATGATGTGGGCCCGTGTGCCCTGCAACGGCCAGTCCGGCCTACCACCGAGGTACCAGCGGTCCCAGGCGTGGGATCAGTACCTGCCAATACCGACCGGGGTAAGTTGACTGCCCCAGGGGTGTCGGGTGTGAGCTCCCCGGTGATCGTGGAGCCTGGTGACTCCAAAGGTAGGGTCACCCGGGCGATGGGCTCACCCCGTCATCGCGTCCTGGTGGAGGTGTCTCCCCCAGAAGATCTCTGCGGATCGTGGAACGACTCCGACCTCATCAAGGGATCCGGTGTAGCGGACTGGAGTGACCCATACTCCTGTGAGAGGAGTCTCCAAACGGGCCTACCCGAAGAAGTGGTGCCGTCCGCGGACGAAGTCACCGTTAAAGGGATTGTTGGAGCGGACAAAGACTCTGTTGAGACCGCTCTGGTAGTTGTAGCCTCTCCCAGGTGCGCGATGGAGCGCTACGTTCGCCATGTGGTGGATCGGGGAAAGAGACTGAGCCTCCCTGTCTCCCGTGAGACGAGACCGGAGGAACCGGAAAGGGTCAATACCCAGGACCCCGTACTATTTTTTTCGCGAGGGGGAGGCGGTGTTTTGACAGAAGGGACAGGTCTTGAACTCCAAACGACTCACAGGAGTCAAGGTGGGATACCCTCACCCAGTCTATTAGGGGCACTCCAATCTGAGACTCAGCTGGCCTCGGGTATCCATGCGGGGATGATGTTGGGTACAAATGGGGAATTGCTTGTATGTGATGTATCGGTTACAATGCATTTTCCATTATATAACCCACTGTATGGTTGCTACCCAAGCGAGGGCGTTGGGATTCTGCGAAGGGGAGAATGTAGCCCCGAGGTAAATTTGAGCTGCCTGGCCCCTCTCCGCGAGTGCCGTGCGGTAGCGGGTGCCGCCGGAGGCTGTGATGGACCCGCCGGCACTTCGCGAGGGTGGGGGCCAGTGCAGGGAGCGGCGCAGGCCGGTTGCCGGGGACGCGATCGGGCCGTCGCTAGGGCCGCGATCGCGTTGCCACCGGCTCGGCGGCTGGAGGAGAGTGCGCCGCCATTGCGCGTTAGCTCGCGCATGCGCAGTAGGTACAAAGTGCAGGGAAGGCCCCAGAGAGATCGCGCGAGGGCAGGACAGGGAATAGAGAGGTTGAGGCGGCCATTAGGGGTTCGCGCATGTGCAAGGGAAGCGCGCACGCGGCCCCAATGCTTTAGGCAGCCCCTGGGAACTACAATTCCCAGGAGGCTTAGGGAGACAGGCATCAGGTGCCTGAGTGTAGCCAATAGGGATGCAGGAAGCTCAGCCCGGGAATATAGATACATTTCCCGGGCTTTGCAACAGTCAGTCAGGCAGAGGAGAAGGAAGGAGTAGGAAGGGTGCAGGGAGCGTGTGGCTCCTGCATCAGGTAAGGGTTCTCCCTAGATCCCCAGGCAGGCCCCAATTCCCGGGTAAGGGTAGGGGGTAACTGAAGAGGGACGCCTTAGACTGAGGAGGGACGCCTTAGCTAGGGAGGTGACCCTTGAGTGTGGGAAGTGCTGGTTTGGTAGTGCCACAGCGGAGAGTGCTGTGGGCACTGTCAAAGAGGCACGGTGTGCTAGCAGTGGGATTGCTGCGGGATCCGGGTGGCTGTGTGTGATTGCAGCTGTCTGGGTGTGTGTCGCTGCATGTGCTGTGCGCAGTGCGTGCAGTGTGTGTGCACGGTGTGAATCCCTGCAGGCTGACAGTGTAAGCTGAATGTTGGCTGCAGGTGTGTTAGGCTGCTAGGATTAGCAGATACAGTTGAGACTGGGTAGCTAGGGGAAGGGGGGCGGTTATTGTCCACAGGCCCTAGGAGTTTTCCTCAAGCCATCCCAGGTTGCGGTTCTTCAGGGACAGGCCCTAGGTTAGGGTTGCTGTCGCTCTAGCAGTGGTTAGTGATAGGGATAGCGGCGGTTGCTGTTCCCACGCGGTTGGTGTTGCCGTGGTCCGGTTGCAGTTCCCGTTGAGCGGTGGGACCCTCGCTGGGGTCCACCGGCAGAGTACCTGGAATAGGATCAGACGGACGTCTGACCCTTTTAGAAGAAAGTGTGTTGCGGTCCCGAGCATCGGAGTGCTCGGAAGGTATCTTCCATATTCTAAGTGCACCAACTGGGCCCTAGCTTAAATAGTGACTGCGCAGTCACCCACGACCTCCGTAGGAGTTACGAGACATTGGGTGTGGGGTGATCACAGGACACTGGGTGGGGTACACCAGACATTGGGTTGATGTGATGCGGGTAGAGCATCTGGTTATGGTTATGTTATGTAATGTGTTATATGTGTGTTAAGTAAAGAGTTAGTATTGTTTATCTATAAGTGTTATTGTATTTCTTACTCAGGGCTATCTTTCCTCACGGGGGATCCTGGGTAAGTGGAGGCGCTGCACCAAGTAAGGGTAAGGGTTTCCCCAGGCTCCCAGCTAGCGGAGGCTCAGATCTCCTGGAGCCACACAGGTTATGCAGTACCAGTAGTCCCTTAGAGCAGGTGTGTTGCAGGGAAAGGGACCGGTTAGACCACGAGGGGCCAATGTGATATTGGGTGGGTCAGCCGGTGCACAAAAAGGGCTACATTAGCATATGTCATCACTCCTCCTAAACTCCGCCCTCACGCCTCCTAAAGTCCGTTTAGGTGAGGGAGTTTGGAAGGAGGGAGTTTTGGACAATTGAGTTTAGGAGCAGGTAGGAAGGAGCTTTGCAGAGGGAGGAGGGAGAACAGAGTTTTGGAGGTGGAATAATGGAGTTATGCAGGAAACACCAGAATGTCCTAAAAGGAACACAGTACGCCGGCGCTTTATCGGATAGCCGTCAGAAAGTGGGGTCATTTGTCCAAAATGCCAGGTGCCGTTTTCCAGGCGTAAAAACTGCTTACCATTACAATATTTGCTAATTATTGCAGGCACTATCATAGAATACAAACATGAGTGTTAAAATGGTAATGATGCTCAGTAAATCCGGCCCTTGGAATCACTCTTTCAACACAAATAAGTTAGTTCCAAACGTTTGGCAAGTGCATTGGCAGTCTTATGCATAGTTGTGGGTAGCGTTGTACAGTATTAGATCATCGATAGCATCAGCGATTACATAGGATAGTTACGCTTCATAGATTCAATTCCCTTTTACCTTGCTATTTTACCATAACATTATTTGAAGAAAGCTTCCTACAAGAAAGGAAATACATGTGAATGGCACAGATATTGATCACATCATATTGTCATTTATTTGAGGGTTGATCAAGCATACGGGTTAATTTCAGGTATTCTACAATCATTTCTATAAGTTACACTTTACTGGAAGTGACAGGAACATATGTAATATAAAACAATTAATGAAAAGTTATGTTGTCTAACAGCCCCTCAGGGCAAATGTAAAGATGGAACACAACTGATCACCAATGCAGAGGGCAGTGTCCTTTATTTCTTGCAGCAGAATTTCTCAGGACTTTGAGGGGACTCGTTTAAAAATCTCTGCACAGTTTTGGCACATAGCAGCTCATGACTTTAATATTGGGCGTAAGTGAGCAAAGTCACAATCTGACCTCTAGTCGTTAGTCCGAAATGCTGCAGTGCCTCTGTCTGTCAAATTGAAGCTTTCTTTAGGAGAAACGCATCAGAATTAGTGCTTGTCAAGTATTCTGCCTCAAAATTGATCGAATAAGAGACTTTTGAAGAATTGATAATTACAATGTGTAAATCCACAAAAGTAGGACCAGATTTGAGAAGAATAAGTGGATGTTGTGCAGGGCAGATCACATATTTTCATATCATCATTTTAATTTTAGTCTTAAAATAAAATTTGACACAATTTACAATTGAAAATTATTATTACGATTACTAATTACTATTTGAACATGTGATGCTGATCCGGGTAACACTGGAGACGCTGTTCCACATGTTCATCTCCAGTGTGATTTCGTTGGTGTGCTAACGGAGGGACGCGGAGACCCCTGTGGTCATCGCGGTTCCATCCTTTGGTGAGACCATTCCTTAATCCAGTGGTTCCCAAACTTTTTTCGCTCAAGGCTCCCCAAGGCGATCAGAATTTTTCCGTGGCACCCAAAGTAAAAACAAAGTTGTATATACATACCTAACAGTTGCAGTACGCAGTTGGTGTCTCTCTCAGACACACTCTCTCTCTCTCAGACACACACACACTCTCTCTCACACACACACTCTCACTCACACACACACTCTCACTCAGACACACACACACTCTCACTCACACACACACTCACTCATACACACACACACACTCTCTCTCACTCACACACACACACACTCTCACACACACACACACACACACACACACACACACACACACACACACACACACACACACACACACACACACACACACACACACACACACACACACACACACACACACACACTCACTCACTCTCTCACAGACACACTCTCACAGACACACTCTCACTCTCTCACAGACACACTCACTCTCTCACAGACACACTCACTCTCTCACAGACACACTCACTCTCTCACAGACACACTCACTCTCTCACAGACACACTCACTCTCTCACAGACACACACTCTCTCACAGACACACTCTCTCACAGACACACTCACTCTCTCACAGATACACTCACTTTCTCACAGACACACTCACTCTCTCACAGACACACACTCTCACTCTCTCAGACACACACTCTCTCTCTCTCAGACACACACTCACGCTCTCTCAGACACACTCTCGCTCTCTCAGACACACACTCTCACTCTCTCAGACACACACTCTCACTCTCTGACACACACTCTCACTCTCTCAGACACACACTCTCACTCTCTGACACACACTCTCACTCTCTGACACACACTCTCTCACAGACACTCTCTCTCACAGACACTCTCTCTCACAGACACACTCTCTTACAGACACTGTGAGACACTCTCTGAAAACGAGCATAAACAAGAATAAACAATCAGAATAAACAAAGAATAAACAATGAACACACTCACACTAAATGGAACCTGACAAAGCTTACTGCGAAACGCGTTGTTCCCTGCCGGAGCTCATTGAGAGAGGGACCCAACCAACCGCAGGACATCCGGTGCAGATCCTCCCTTCCGGTTCCACTGCCGGACGCGTCAGTGAGAACACCAACGGAGGAAGAGATCTTGCTGGATCAAACCACGCGGCTGATGCTGGGCAACAAGAGTTGCCATTTAGTGTGTGTGTTCATTGTTTATTCTTTGTTTATTCTTATTGTTTATTCTTGTTTATGCTCGTTTTCATGTTTTAACTGTGACCAATAAAGACCTGTTCAAATTGCTAATTCTGACTTTACACATACTTTGGTCTATGGGTGATGGGGAGAGGAACCACTCACACACCACACCCATTGGGGATAGAATGCTGAGACATACCCACATCACCTAAGCAGGCTGACATCACCCACTGAGGGAACAAACTCACATTAGGCCGTGTGAGTTTTTTGTTTATTGTCACTCCGCTTTAGGAGTCTATACTCACCCACCACATCCATCGTTGAGGGTGAAGTCTCACACAAGCCCGTGTGAGTCACTGAAACCAATTGCTTATGTTTCATTTGCTGTATATCTAGTGGCATCCACTAACACCCCATCCTTCCCATCCCCCACCTCCTTTCCCTCATCCCCCCCCCTTCTCTTCCCCCCCCCACACACGTTGATGCATGCACTAATACTGTGTTTTATTCTATTTTATTACATTTCATTCGATTCCACTCTGTTCCATCTACATCTTGAGGTCCATGAGTTTGCGCTGACCATCTTCATACTTCAAGCACACGCTTGGTACTAGGTGGCGAGTAGATTTTTTTGTTCGGCGAGTAGATTTTTTGGTGATTTGTCGACCACTGTATATATATATATATATATATAGATATATATATATATATATATATACACTGTATGTGTGTATGTATCTGCATACGTATTTATATTTTTTTTATATAACATTGAGAACACATGTGGATGTGGAAGTTGGGCCCAACTTCTGGTGCCCACTGGGTGCACTGGTGGGGGGATGGTGTGAGGAGCGCTGATCCTAGTATCACGCGGGCCATTACAAATGCAGTTGCTGGCCACTTTGTGATCCACAGGCCCACTAGAACCTTTCACATGCACACAGTAGCTTGAACAGGTCAGAGATTTTTAACAATAAAATCATATCACAAAAGCATTTACAGAGCACTTTGGGTTTCAACGTAAAACTGTGAATATTTTTTGTTGTATTGGGAGTCATTTATTTTTTACGTTTCTTACTGGCTCATTGCAGGTGTACTCTTGAAATAGAGACCTGTGAGATTTCAAAAACATTTTTCTCTATGATTTCATCCATCAAAAACGCTCATGTTGGTCGGTTAAAATGTATCACAACCTGCAATGAAACAACATTACTCTAAAAGCAATATAGCTGCTAAAACAGGGGTGGGCAGCTCTAGTCCTCAAGGGCCACCAACAGTTTTTAATGATTTCCCTGCTTCAGCAAAGGTGGCTCAATCAGTGGCTCAGTCGATATTCTCTGCTTCAGCGCAAGTGGCTTAATTAGTTTAATCATATACCTTATGCTCTCACTTCAATCATTATCATTATATGTCACATACATCAAGCGCAGTGCAATTTCCTATTTACTACAAAACATGCCTTGGCTAAATATGTGAACGCTAAAACTCCCTCTAAGTAATTAGCCTGCTTTATGCTTTTAAAATAAACTGTATGCTTATTTATTACTATAAAAGTAGTATTTTTTCCATGAAAGATAAACAACTGAGATTCGATAAAAACTGAAAGACGGACAAGATTTCACATTATGCAGATTAGAATACAATTAATGAAAATTATAGTTACAGTTCTTACATTTAAAGTTAAAGATTTGTTTCCATTGTACAATAAAAATTAAAATTCCTTTTTGTAACTTAAAATGTATCAAATCCATTATTTATAAAGGGACAAAAATTGGATCATTTGTTAATGGGTGCAACTTAAATTCTGTCTAGTGGTAACTTAGACTCATGCAAAATCAACCCCTAAGGAATGAGGAATTCCACATTATTGCAGAACTGGATATCGATCGATAGATCGATAGATATCTTGATAATATTATATTTACTAATTTCCTCAAGTCAGTTGACTAAGGGATTTTGCTGAGTATATATATATATATATATATATATATATATATATATATATATATATATATATACACTCAGCAAAATCCCTTAGTCAACTGGCTTGAGGAAATTAATAAATATAATATTATCAAGATAGGTACACAATCTTTATTCTTCTCTGAAAGGGTGGATAATACCTGGAATAACCTCCCAATAGAAGTGGAAGAGGATTATAAGGGAATGCCAAAAAAGGTTACGATAGTCATAACATGCTATCCTAAATATGAAAGAAAAGCCAAGGTTTAAATAAAGTCTGAGATTTTACAACAGATAGGAAAATTGTCAGACTAGGTGGGCCGTGTCTCTTACATGCTGGCAAATGTTATGTTTCTAGGGCCCGTATTCTATAAGGTGAGACAGTGCTTAAAGTCAATATGACTTTGCATGTGATAGCACTGGGCCCAAAATAAGCGCCCAGGTTTCTAACAATATTACATCTATTTTGTCAGCTCAGCTTGAAATGTAAGTGTCAGAGGTAAGTAAAACAACGTACTCCTCCAAGAAAGATAGAGAAGTAGCAAGATTCACTGCCTTCGGTACTGTGACATGGTGCAAATTCCACACGTCGGGAACACTTTCTGCACCGCGGTCTGGGCTTTGGGAAGTCTTGCGGTTTGATGGGTGTAGCCTGATTCCCCCCCCCCCCCTGGTCCCCCTTGGCCCCTTACCTTCGGGTGTGGTTGCGGCTGGCAACGGAGGCTGGAGCGAGTGCAGGTGGCATGTGGGGTTAACGCGGGAGTGCTCTGGCAGGTAGAGAGGCGATCTGGTCGCCGGAGCTCCTCGGCACAGGCGGCGGCCATCTTGGGACTCCCCACGCATGCGCAGTAATGTCTTGTGCATGCGCAGTGGCCTCAGAGTTGCGGCGGCCATTACAAGGGCTTTGCGCATGCGCAGTGCACCTTAATAGCAGCGGCCATTTCAGGATATGCTCCGCAGGGGAACTACAATTCACAGCAGCCCCAGGGGCTGATAGACCGGTGGCACAGAATAGCCAATAGGGCTGCATCATTCTTCCTGCATAGAAGAGATAAATTTGGCGCGCTGGGACGGCGCGCTCAGTCGTGAGGGGAAGCAGAACCAAGTAGGTAGTGTCCAGGGAGCTGTGCTTCCCTGGACTAGGCTAAGTTTGCCCCCCTTTAGGCCCCAGGTAGGCCCTGAGACCCAATCAGTTTGTGGTTGCTTCAGGGACAAGCTCTTAGGTAGGGACCTTGCCCCATTTAGAGCTATAGTGTCAGGGACACAGCAGAGACGCTGCACGGTACTTGCAGCCTGTGGTCTGGGACCAGATCACCATCGCAAGGCCAAAGACTCTTCATGGTGGGACACTCCGGCGGAAGTCCACCCCATGCAGAGGTGGACGCCGTCACGGACGACGACTACGTGGGCCCTGACTGATCTTATCTACAAGTGGCGGTACCCGGGTGCTGGAGTACCTGGCAGGTATCACATCCCTCTGCTAGGATCCCTCACAGGTTGAGGCGCTGTTACCAGAATAACTCAGATACACCACAGGCTCCCGTCCGCGGAGGATCAGGCCTCCTGTGAGCCACGCAGGTAAATTGCACCACACATAGTCACCCTAGACACGGGGGAAAGGGAGCTACATGGGTTTTATTTATTTTTATTCTAATTCAGTCTGTGTCCAGCAGATGGCACATTGAATATCTTTGTCCATGGATACAGTGTGGCTATTGAATGCAAAAAGTAATTAATAGTACAGTACAAATAATGTTTTTACACACAATGTTTTGTCATGTTATTTGTTATAGGGTAAACTGATAGTTCATGCAGCTTTTCTTAACACTGCGATAGTGAATATAAATGCAAATTATATTGATCGGGACGCTGTCAACTTCAGACCCAAAGTGGGCAAATTGCTATTTTAACTTTTGGAGCATGTGAGTTGAATGAGCTCACTGCTCAATTATACTTTTAATATATAAAGCTGCTCTGTACCATTTGAAAGCAATATGAACACACCCGCTCTGCCTATGATAGCGTACATATATATGCCCAGTGATTCATCCAATTCTGGCATGACGGTTAAGGAAAAGAGCACCTTTGACCCAGTAAACACCAATTGTAACATCTCCACCTTCATGAATATGGTTGGGAGTGATACCTGAAGAGAAATTGGTATGCACAAGACAAACTTCCAAAATCTGTCCAGAGATGAACTGATGGCCCTTAAGACACTCCGTGACAATAAAGACATCATAGTAAGAGCTGCCGATAAGAAAGGGGGCATCGTTGTGCTGGACTATCTCTACTACAAACAGGAGATTGAGCACCAGCTATCGGAAACTAATCATTATAGACGTCTACCAAGTGATCCTACGGTTGGGTACAAGAAGAAGGTTGATGTCATTATCCAGCTTGGCTTGACCAATGGAGGGATTTTGGAGGAAACCAGCAAGTTTCTGACACAGAGTCACCCCAAAATGCTGGTACTATATACCCTCCCAAAAATACACAAGTCAGGCACTGCCCCACCAGGGAGACCAGTTATTTCTGCCCGTGGCTCATTATGCCACCCACTATCGCAACTTGTAGATTTCTAGTTGCAGCCATTGTTTGTGGGTATGGATGCCTATGTCAAGGACACTACTGATTTTATAGCCAAACTGGCTGATTTATCATTTGACCCCATGGAATCTCTACTTGTAACACTAGATGTCTCAAGTTTATATACAAATATTCTGCATAAGGAGGGATTGGATGCCGTACGTACTAAACTTGAGAGCTGTATGACAGACACCGGACCACCTTCTGAGTACTTGTTGCTTCTTATGGAAATTATATTACATAAGAACGTTTTTAAAGTCGAGAGGGGCAACTCAGTGGTACGGCCATGGGGTCTAACATGGCTCTGGCGTATGCAAATGTATTTATGGATGTCTATGAGCATACACATATATTACATGACAATCCATACTCTTGTTACATCCAAAAATACATCAGATACATCGATGATGTGTTTATTCTCTGGGGTGTGAGCACAGATGACCTGAAATCTTTTGTCGAGATTTTGAATTTGATTCCATCAACCATTCGTTTTACACTAAATTACAGCCCCACTGGAATACCATTTCTAGATACGGTGGTATACAAATCTGGGGGAGTGTTAGCTACAAAACTATTTCGTAAACCTATGGATAAAAACTGACTCCTACATGCATCGAGCCACCATCCAGTGCCATTAAATAGGGGCCTTCCTTTTTGTCAACTACTTCGGGTAAAAAGAATCACCAGTGACCCAGAAGCTGTGGAAGGTGCCTTGCTGACCATGGCAGCTCGTTTTTCTGATAGGGGCTATAATGAAGTGGACATAAAGGAAGTCTTAGCAAAGGTTCGGCTACTTAAGAGGGATCAGCTTCTTGAAGCTCCAATTAAAGAACCTAAAGCCAAAAGGTTCAATGTCTTAAGCACATACAGCACGGCCTCAAACTGCATCAAACTCAGTATTAAACGAAATTGGCAGATTTTAGCTAATGATGACAGGATTGGAACACTGGCTCAGAAACCACCATTGTTCTGTTACCGACGTGGCCCCTCGGTAGGTGATCTTGTTACTAGCTCTGACCCCATGGAGAAGTATGCCCAATCTAACACGTGGCTAGCCAGGAAATCTGGATCCTATAAATGCCATGGCTGTACGAACTGTCAGTTTGTACTACAAGGTCCAACATACAATCACCCACACAGTGGGGTACCTATCAAAATCAAACAAGTGTTGAACTGCGAATCCAAATACATAGTGTAATTCATCAAGTGCCCTTGCGGGCTATTTTATATTGGCAAAACCATTTGAATGTTTAAGGAGCAGATGGCCATCCATCGATCCACTATTAGGAAGATATCTTAGATGACCAGGACTTGAAGTGCATCCCTGTGGCTAGACACTTTAAGGAATTTAGACACACTATGGCTACACTCAGATGTATGCCCATACTGCAAGTAGCGATGCCTCCCCGGGCTGGTGATAGAGGCAAGCTCCTATTACAACAAGAAGCACGGTTGATTTTTGAATTGAGAACTGTGGCACCCTGTGGCCTTAATGAGGACTTGAAGCTGGGTTGTTTCTTATGATTTGCTTATTTTTGGTATGTCTGTTGACTATTTCTTCCATGTTTAATATTTCACTGTGCATGTCTCTTTTTTCTGTTTCACTTTTATTTTTTTGTGCTTCCACCCTCCTCATTTGGTATTCAAGTTGGTCTTTTTCCTTTTTTACCCTTTTTTATTCCGGCACCCTGTACTTAGAAATGTATCAATCACCACGTTTTCTTTAAGTGGTAGATATCTGGGGTACTGTGTGTAATGCCCATAGTTGTGGGGCTATAAGTACTATAGTGGGTGTATTTAGAACAGGTTGACATTTGTTCAGTTATTCTCATGCCTCTGCCTGGGACATATTACTTTTGTGCTAAGCTGTGTGTTTGTTTATCTTTCTGAGCCTGCGCATGCGCAATGGGTATGGTTACTTGGGCTGATGAAGGGCGCCATGGTTACGTGCGCTGTGTACACGCAGAAGCCGTTTTGTTTACATTTACCATGGTAACAGTGATGAGCGTTCTGATAGGCAGTGTGCTAGCTGTCTTCTTATTGGCCAACAATTGTATGAGTGGGTGGGATTGCAGTACCTAGTGTGTTCTTTTTGACTTCCGCATATTTTTATTCTATGCGGCTGTTTACACTAGGCACGACTTCCGCATATTTTTATTCTATGCGGCTGTTTCCACTAGGCACTTTCTGATCCTCTCATTGGTGGTGAGTAGGTGATTGCACTGGGTTTCTGGGTATTTAAAGGTTGCTATTGTCATTTGCTCACTGCATTACCTGGAAGAAGGTCCCTCTCTGTGGACCGAAACGGTTGTGGTGCTGGTATGTTTTAATACAATCTCATTGGACTATATGATGCAGTGTGCTGTCTCTTCTGCCGGGGTCATACCTGGTTTATTTGATCTTTTGATTATATATGGGACAAGCATCTGTCTATATGACTGTGGCAGGACGGCCTGTAGGCAAGGTCAGTCAATAGTCCACACGTGGAGTTTCAGGTTTAAAGTAAATATTAAGTGGTTTTATTTCTCAACAGTAGAACGTAACATTTGGGCACACCGTCCCTTTAAGGCAACACAAAATATAGCATCAAAATAAATCCTGCTCCACATTGGGAGAGCTTACTAACACTCCAAGTCTATCTATCAGGCTGGCTAGCTAATCCATAACCAAACCGTAAGTATATATCAAACAGTCAGAAAAATAATGTGAACAGTTCTTACTGTGACTTTAGAGCTGTAGTTGTGAATCCGTCTGCATAGCAGCTTGTCTAGGATAGTTTCTGAGAGAGCCACCTGATTACCAGCAATGACTTCCTTATATGTCATCCTGGTTGTCAGGTGTGTTGGCTCCCTTCTGATTACTCAACCCTTCCTCCTGGGTTAACCCTCTGAGTGCTGGATGAAGCAATCAGACATATGTCTCCCAGGCATAACTGTTAGTGGCTGACTTCACCCTGTCACAATGACATGGAAGGTGTGTGCATTTCTGGACTGACACACATATATATACAAAAAAGACTGCGCTTTAAGTATCTGTCTGCAATATATTACCCACTAACTGTATAATCAATGTATAAAATATTTATATAAGAATAAATGGATATAAAATATATATATAATGATGAAACCTAATATATATCAAAAAATGATGCTCTAGCACTATACCAGAAATAAAAATATAAAATAAATAAAACTAAATGAATAACATAAACTAGTATTACCAATGACTGTTCAAATATAACATATAAACATGCATGTATATAAAAAAAATAAACATATAATCAATAAAATAAGTGTGCTTGGGGGAGTGTAGGAAAATATAAAAATGATAATAAAACCACAATGGATGAAGTGAATCAGAGTCCACAAAACCCTTGGCTGGCAATGTCCTATAAAGATGGAAGGGTAGTAGCCCTCTGTATGGATGTAGGCAGCTTTCTGAAAGGAACAACGACCTCCCACTGGATCTAGAAGATAAAAAGAGAAGAAAGTGCCCGATCCTAGTGTATTATATTAAGATACAAAATTTAATGTTCCATAAAACTCCAACAAATGCGCACTCACAAACATAGAAAATATTAAAGCATGTAATGAGTAATACTCATTCGCCAGATGCTGGAAACTGCTGCTCCGCTCACACGTCCTGCTCCCACAAGTTGTATGACACCTCTGAGCTACCGTCCAGCAGGAACTCAGGGGATGTGCAGCTACTCCTATTCTCAGCCGGAAACAAACTGCGGTGAACAATGGTTCCGGATAGGAGGAAGGGAGAAGGTAGGACCAAGGAGACAATATCACTGATGTATCACCATGAGGTGGCATCCCAAAGTCCCAACAAACAGCGCGTCAGCGCAAGGCAGCGTCGCAGAGTCCCAGAGTCTGATTGAAAGTCCCAGATATAGAACAGGTCTGGTACAGTGACCATCATTAGTAAAAACTAGTATCCCTACACGTTTCTTCACACTTGGGTGATTTCATCAGGGGATAAATAACGGAAATACATCATAGGTATTTATATTTGAATCCACCAATCAGCAGAGGTCATGGCTAATATTTGCATAGATAAATACAAGCAATCAATTAATTAATGGCTGTATGTCCCAATAGAACCATACAATAATAGAATCAAATCTTTTGAAACATTTGAAATATACAAATTTAAGACCACAAAAGAAGACATATATATAAATTCATGTATAAGTGTGTATATTTTGTTTGTACCTATAATAAGTACATAAATGTGAATTAGGCTAAATGTTATTTGAGCAGTGATTAACCATTCATAACGATTGTAAAAATAAGCCTGTGTTAAATGAATCAATTAACATTTAAAATCACTACAACATGATTGTATATATATGTATATTTCAAAAATGCACAAATACCAATGTAAACATCATAATACATCTAAAATTTAAAGGAAAATGAAAGAGGAAGACCAAAAAATAAATATGTTGTAATAATCAAATCAATCATTCAATCCTCCCATAGATATGAGATGCATGCTGGCCACTTGACAGTGATCAACAGGCAGTTAGTACATATCTAGAGGCTGATACACAGTTGGATTTGATCCAAAGGGAATTCATCTTAAAAGCTATATGCTTCATTTTGGAGCATAGCTATTTTTTGTTCTAAGAAAAATATTATTTGCAGGTCTGTGGAACGGCCATGGGCACCAGGTTTGCCCCCAGCTACGCTAACCTATACATGGGACTGTGGGAGAGTATCCATGTGTGGGGGAATGCAAGGCTGGGGGCTGGACTGGTGTTCTATGGCCATTTCATAGATGACCTGCTATTCATCTGGGATGGTGACGAAAAGGAACTGGTAGACATTTTTTCCTCCTTCAATACTAATAACATGGGGCTAAAATTCACATCAGAACTGGATAAATCAAGGATCACTTTCCTAGATTTGGAATTAAGTGCCAATGAGGATGGCAAAATTGTCACGAAAACTTTTTTCAAAAAGGTAGCTGCCAATGGGTATATACACAGTACTAGTAACCACTATAAAAAATGGTTGGAGAATATCCCCAGGGGCCAATTTTTAAGGGTCAGGAGAAATTGTTCTCTTGACTCTGATTATTTGGCCCATGGGGATATTCTAGTCAAGAAAATTGTTGCCAAAGGCTATAATAAGGATATTATTTTGGATACATTAAAACAGGTAGGTTCAATGGATAGATGTGATATTTTGGATAAATCTAAACAAAAGATCAAGAATTGTGATAGAGAGTTGAGAAAAAATTCTAGTTCACCTTTTTTTGTCACACAATACAACAATGCATTTCACAAGATCAAATCGATACTGAACTCCCATTGGAACATCCTGTGGAATGATCCGATTATTGGTAAAAAAAAACTACCAGCTAGAGCACCAGTTGTATTTCAAAAGGCAAAAAACATCAAATCCGTCTTGGCACCAAGTAGATTAAAATATTCAGAGGTTATGCACATGAAAGATAAAAATAAAAGTGATGGTAATTGTCTTTGTAGGCGCCCTAGATGTATAACATGCAAACATTTAAAGACATCAAACAGTATTTCATCTCATTTCAATGGAACTACATATTTAGTTAAGGGACATATAAATTGTTTATCCAGCACGTCCTTTAAGTATACGATTTTTAGAACATCGTAGGAACATAATACATGGACTACAAACACACAGTTTATCTCGCCACTATCAGTTGAAACATAACAAAGACCCAGCCACATTAGTAGTGATGGGCATAGAAAGTATCAAATCTACTCTATTAAGTGGGGATAGACATAAACGGTTAAATCTAAGAGAAACCTACTGGATTTATGTTCTTAACACGCTTAGCCCATTTGGTCTAAACGACTGTATTGATATCAGTACTGTAGTATGATGGGCAGATTCTCCCTTGATGACATGATTTAGAGGTCTGGGTTGAACATGCTTGACATGTTCCCTCTGTGTCGGTCTCATGGAGTCTCTTTCTCACACATCTGTTTATTAGATAGGTCATTTATTAGAATAGTATTAACATTCATCACTTTATTGATAGGTTCATTAGATAGGATATTTATTAGATTAGCATAACATTTATCACTTTATTACACATATTAATATTTATTATAGTTCATACACTTTAATATCACTTTATATAGGAACATTACATCATTGGGTAGTATACACTGATATACACTATTACACTTTTTCAATTCACTGTATTCTTTTATTGTATACATACTAGTGATTTAAGACATATAAGAATATATACACTAGTATGTACATTTTCATATTTTGAACAGTTAAAATGATTTTCTCCATAACTGACAGCGATATATAGATTTTCTGCTGTATGGTGCATTCTTTTCAGTTTGCGTTATTTGTGATCTCGGATACAAAGTCTCTATTTGTTTGATGTTTCTTTTCTCTTTTCTTTTCTTCTCTTTATCTGAAAGATATATCACCATTAGTATATCAGATACACATTTAATTACAAAAATTGTTTCAACACACTGTGGGTTAAATATATACCCTGGGGTATCTATTATTCATTATTAACATAAATAGCAATACCCTTGTAATTTTATCTATTACTCATACACTCTGTTGCATGATCATGGATATTCCTGATTAACACTAAAATTATCAACAGATTGTTTGGAGTTATATATAAGTGGGTTTCTTCTAATTTGTTATCCTTTCAAGTACATTTCACAAGTATCTTAATCATTTATCCTCCTCTAGTAGCCCATTTGGGAGGCTGTTGATCACTGTCAAGTGGCCAGCATGCATCTCATATCTATGGGAGGATTGAATGATTGATTTGATTATTACAACATATTTATTTTTTGGTCTTCCTCTTCCATTTTCCTTTAAATTTTAGATGTAGTATGATGTTTACATTGGTATTTGTGCATTTTTGAAATACATATATATATACAATCATGTTGTAATGATTTTAAATGTTAATTGATTTATCTAACACAGGCTTATTTTTAGAATCGTTATGAATGGTTAATCACTGCTCAAATAACATATAGCCTAATTCACATTTATGTACTTATTATAGGTACAAACAAAATATACACACTTATACATGAATTTATATATATGTCTTCTTTTGTGGTCTTAAATTTGTATATTTCAAATGTTTCAAATGATTTGATTCTATTATTGTATGGTTCTATTGGGACATACATACATTAATTAATTGATTGCTTGTATTTATCTATGCAAATATTTAATTAGCCATGACCTCTGCTGATTGGTGGATTGAAATATAAATACCTATGATGTATTTCCGTTATTTATCCCCTGATGAAATCACCCAAGTGTGAAGAAACGTGTAGGGATACTAGTTTTTACTAGTGATGGTCACTGTACCAGACCTGTTCTATATCTGGGACTTTCAATCAGACTCTGGGACTCTGCGACGCTGCCTTGCGCTGACGCGCTGTTTGTTGGGACTTTGGGATGCCACCTCATGGTGATACATCAGTGATATTGTCTCCTTGGTCCTACCTTCTCCCTTCCTCCTATCCGGAACCATTGTTCACCGCAGTTTGTTTCCGGCTGAGAATAGGAGTAGCTGCACATCCCCTGAGTTTCTGCTGGACGGTAGCTCAGAGGTGTCATACAACTTGTGGGAGCAGGACGTGTGAGCGGAGCAGCAGTTTCCAGCATCTGGCGAATGAGTATTACTCATTACATGCTTTAATATTTTCCATGTTTGTGAGTGCGCATTTGTTGGAGTTTTATGGAACATTAAATTTTGTATCTTAATATAATACACTAGGATCGGGCGCTTTCTTCTCTCTCTCTCTCTCTCTCTCTCTCTCTCTATATATATATATATATATATATATATATATATATATATATATAATGGTGCACTAGGGTTAATGTGACAACTAAGAAGAAAAGAGTAGTAACCCCTCGACTGTGCAATCGCCTATAGATACTGATATGAGTTATAGCATAAAGAACAGAATGGACTAGTACTGATGCACAGTATGAAAAATGGATTGATTATAAATAACCCCTTTCAGTAGTGGATAAATTGTAATATGAAAATAATTTATTAAACTCAATATTTAAAATAGGATGGGGGTGAAATGATTGACATCCATACATACTGTATAAGGTACACGTGGGGGTTTTTAAATATTTGCTCCCATAGGGTCTGTGTATAGGTTATTACTATACTCTCCTAATAGTGTATAGTGTTTGTGTAACAGGGGACTTATCCCTGTTCATAAATGTGCCTCTAATCCAGCAGTGTGGTGGTTAACTGCTGGTAGGCAATTAACTAACACCACCTGGCTGATTACAGGTGTTAGAAAAAGCCTGCCCCTGAGACAGGAAGAGAGATTCCTTAGTCCACAACTGGGCTGAACCAAGGAAGGACAGATGTCTTGAGCGGCACGCTGACAACAAGACAAAAGGGGATAAGATTCTAAACTTGGAGCCTGACATTGCCTTAGCACACAAGGGTGCGGATCCAAGAGAGCAGAGAAGCTTCCCCTACAGCAACCCAGCTAACAGATAAGACTTTTCTTATAAGACTATTATCTATGTCTATCTATGTATATAAATGTCTCTATGATTTGGGCTGGTGAATCGCTGGGCTAACCACGCAGTTAAAGAGAACTGGATCACAAGTGTATATATACTCCAGAGTGGAGCGGATTTTGTTTGCTGATTTACATGTTTTCTGTGTTTAAAGCAACAAGCGCAATAAAGCCTTATTTTAATTTCACCTTAAAACAGTCTCCATTGCGTACCTCTGAACACATCTCTTACAGTTTGTTACGTGAATTGCGTCCCTTTTCTCACACTGCTACTACTGTATTCTAACAGTGGAGTACCCCAACATAGGACGTATTAACTACTGCACCGACACACTTTATTCGAGCAAATACCCAGTATGTACCTGGCAGATACCTGGAATGCGCCGCTCCTCACCTCTGACAAGCCCCATTGCGTTTGCCTTCCCAGCCTGGGTTCATGCCTGGCTGACGGGCGGCTGATCTGTTAAATGATAATGATTAGAATTTAATAGGCTGCAATGCTTCGCGTGTCTACCAGATGGCATAAATTCATGAATTGTAATGCAGTATATATATATATACTGTGCAGTATTGCAGCCAGCGGGAATAAAATGCTTCAATCCCTGCCTGGAAAATACCTCAATGCACTCGGGCAGAATACAGTCACAAACCTCAATACACCCGGGTATACCCGAATTCGTGGGACTAGCCGAGCTCGAATAAAGTGTGTCGCCAGTGTACCTTGTTTTATGCCCGTTAATGGGCCGCGGTATACATGGTTGGTATACCGTATTTTCCGGCGTATAAGACGACTTTTTAACCCTGGAAAATCTTCTCAAAAGTCGGGGGTCGTCTTATACGCCGGGTATCGTCTTATACGCCGGCAAAGTGCGGGCAGACGCGGCTTCCTTGTTTATTTTTTCCGGCGTGCCGCGCGTCAGCCGGGCGCCGGTCACGTGCGCCAGGCATCCCGAGGACGCCAGGCATCCCCGAAGATGCCAGGCATCCCGAAAACACCAGGCATCCCCGAAGGAGGCTGCAGGTAAGGGGGTATTTTATTTTTTGGAGCGTGGAGCGTGGAGCGGGGCGGAACAAGCAGGGGTCGCGAGGGGAAAGGAAGGGGGAGGCGAAGATGCGGCTAGGATGGGCTGGCGCACGGCCACGTTTGGCGCCAGCCCGTAATGATGCGCGGAGCAAGACGGGCAAAAGTTAGAATAGGATGTGCCGGCACAGTATGGTGGGGGGAGCTCAAAAACGGCCGCGGCGCAGGCGCGCATGTGCGAGATCTGAGAGGCAGAGAAGGAGGTAATAGGATACAAGGGCGGGCCAGACGGGTGAAAGAGGCGTGTTTGCGCTACCGCTCTGATAGTCTTGGAGACAGGGAGGGCTGGGCAGGCAGGGAGAGCTGACCAATACGGCGAGTATATCCCAAACTCTATATTTTAACTGGAAAAGTTGGGGGTCGTCTTATACGCCCAGTCGTCTTATACGCCGGAAAATACGGTATTTTAATATCACTGCTTCAGTGAACCTTGTATTAGTTCACTGTGAAGTGTATGCGCTTAAGAGGTCCACTTCTTATATGAGCCTAATATAGGCTCAACATAGAGGTGTCTGTGTAAATAGATATAGATATCGGTTCAGCTAGATTCCTGGAATGCACATATACGTTCACATTGTTAGTATATAACCAATAGTGTAAACATTCTGTTTAGAAAGCATATAAATCCATTTTTTAACACCCACTATTATGGTGACTATATCTGACACCATGAAGTGTATCTTTTAAGCATATATGATTAATTTTTCAACACAGGCACTGTTTGGTGAGTTAGAATGTTGTTCACCATAAAGTGTGAATAGATCAATTACGTCCAAAACCAGTCATTGCCACTAAAGCACTCTCTCAGTGAATATATATTATATTCGCTCCACAATCTATATAAAGATGGCTTTGTTGTTATAGTCACCAATGTGGTGGAAGTAAATATACTTCAACCACTATTTCAGTGAACATGATCATATTTCACTTCGTAGTGTGTTCTGAATGGCCATAAATGACTGCAACTGTGGAGCGTATAATTCACTGTCTCAATGGTCGAAATGTTATTACCACTGTACAGCATTTGTAATAGGATAATACGGACTACGTGGTGCTGTAGTTACTGACTTCTGGTAACAGGAGATCATGCTGAAACCGAAACCAAAATTGTATGAGCCTGCTGGTGTTTGTTGTTGTTCTAACAGCTCATAGATCCAACTTCCGCACTCTTCCTGGTGACGTCATCACGCAACCTCCGTAACTCCCGACATACGTTTAGAGGAAGGGGCTGAAAGGGAAACCTTCATTTAGGCCTTTGGGAGACTGATTCTGAAGTAAGTAAATCCATTTGGTGGATCAACTTTGCATTTGGTGGGCCAATTTTGAGCTGGTCAATTCCTTTAAAACTCATCATTTTTGAGGCGCATGCGCGACGGCAACGGAGATGGCAGCATAGGAATCTAGCTCCGTGCCGCGCGACACATAAAATAACTTAAAAACACCCAAAAAATAAAGATCTTTAACACAATCAGTGTGAGCAGCCAGTCTGATCATCCCAGGATGGCACCGAAGAAACCGGGGGCGCAGAAAAAACCGAAATCGGCCGATGTAAGGAATTACTTCGGCGGCGCTAGCACAAGCGGGAGCAGGGAGGAAATGGCGCCAACTTCAAACCCCGGCACAGATATTGAAACGGAGAGTGAGGACGGTTCCCCCAACGAACAAGCACAATTACCAGTTAGAAGGTGCGATTTTGAGAGGTTATATAATGACCTCAAATCGCTCCTACAGGCGGACATAAAAGAAGTCAAACGGGAGGTGGGGAAGCTGGGCACCAGAACTGACGACCTGGAACGGAAGGTGGACCAGACCATAAAGGTAGTGCAAAGAACTGACAAGAAATCAGGGGTTCAAAGTATCAATAGTCCTCTATTACCCCTCGAGCACTATGATATGCTCCTTAGATTGTCCATCACCACAGTGGAGTGTGATTGGGGAGGTTTCCAGTCACGCCCCTTCATATGTATATAAATAAGAGTCACCATGACTCAATAGGGACCTCCTACCTTGAGAAAGCGCCGCCCCCGAGCGCGAAACGTACGTCGGGATGACGTCATCACGCTGACGTCGGAGGTCACGGGAGAGATTGCTCCTTGACAGGGAAGGGAGGGTGTTTGGTGCTGTACTGGCTACTCCTAACTACAGTTACTTTGCCTGAAATTGAGCACCATACTGGCACTTGCCACTCTATGTAACAGGAGAGCAGGTGCTGTACAGACTGCACGAGGTGACACTGCAATCACCAGAGCAGTGGGTAATGCACCCGTATCTTACTGCAGCACTTCTGATCCACCTTAACTGAGGCTCATTCCTCCGGTACTATTACAATAGTTGTATAATAGATACCCATTACACCCTCCCAGGGCTTTAGGTGATTCATCAGCATATATTGCTAGTTTTCAATTAGGCATATTTACCTCACCGCCCACTACCCCTATCGGAGCCACCTATGGAGGTATCTATTTAAGCAGTGGTATACTTTATATTAATCCTACCACCACCTCCTTATACATCCGTGCCTGTGTTTTAGTTGTTTTTATTACTCACTACACTTTTTGCGTCGTGACAATGTGCGTCTACATAGATGTTTAATAAAAGTTTATTGTTTTGCCCATAGGGCATTTTAGGTGATTGTTCTATCCCAATTTTGGGTACAATTACCAGGATCCCCCTCCCCTCAATCCACCCCCTGTAGCAATACAAGCTACTCTATCTGTACAATATATTCTATTAGCCTGTGTGCAGCTATCTGGGATCTGTGGAAGATTTACCTATTGTCTTCCTGCTTACTTTCGATGTCAGTACTATCCCTTTGCACCGGTTATATTATTTGCTATTTGGTGAGCGGTGTACTACCAGTTATTTTACAAGAAATCAGGGGACCTACAGAAACAAATTGACGAGCTGCGGGAAAGACAGGAAGACGCTGAGAACCGGGATAGAAGGAACAATTTACGGATCCGAGGAGTCTCAGAAGAGATAGAGGACTGTAATGATTATGTCACCCGCTGGATTGAGACCCTTCTCCCCGACATAAACAAGGAGGCCCGGGTAATGGACAGATGCCATAGAGCCCTTCGGGCCCGTCCAGTACACAATGAGCAGCCCAGAGACATCATTATTCGGTTACACTACTTCACCACGAAGGAAGCTATCCTACGACTGACGAGGCCCCTACCATCGGTGGACTTTGAGGGGAACAGGATGCTGATCTTCCAAGATCTATCCCCAGCCACGCTTCTCAGGCGCCGCAGCCTGTTCCCCATCACAAGGGCCCTCAGGGATCAAAACGTGAGATACAGGTGGACCTTCCCGTTCGGGTTGCAGGTGACCAGGAACGGGAGGGCACTACACATCAAAGATCCCGCGGACAGCCAGGAATTCCTAGCCAAACTGGGCCTCAAGGGAGCCCCTGCTCCCCCAACGGAGGAGTCAGAAGTGCTGGAACTGGAGTGGAGGGCCTGGTCCCCCGCGGACAAAAGGGAAGAAGCGCTGAATGCGGACACCGGTCCTCCCACGTTAGCGCACAGTTGCGCAGTTTTAAAGTTAGAACAGTTACGGACTATCCAACCCCACTGCCTGTTATCTACCTGCCCCCTGGTCACACTAACCGGAGGGGGGGGTTGTCCAGCCGTTTATCAGACTGAAGTCGCCCAGCGAGGCCTTGGACCCGGACGGGTCAAACACCCATGCCCGCAACAAAGGGCCCGATCAAGGCGGAAACTAGAAAATCTTATACGCCTTGGAACGGGGGGCGACCGACAAAGGATACTCAGCGGGGCAGCGGATTACCTGAAAATTAAAATAAACGGACTTACCTTCAGGCAGCAAAAGATGGCGCGGAGGCCAGAGCATGGTGAGTTCCAGCGTGAGACGCAGATGGCAGACGCGCTCCTAAGGCGGGAAGAAGCAGCGAGACACACCTCCTCCTCTCGGCGGAGCTCCCCTCAAAATGGCGTCCGGTCACAGGAAACAGGAAACCAGTGGTCAGCGGAAGTACAGCGACGGGCGCCATCTTGGAGGTGGCAAAGGACTCAGACGACGTCATCGAACAGAGACGCACCGCGCCGGAAGGCGCGACGGGACTGCAGAACCCCGCGGAAGTCTCCCATTTGAAAAAGGAGGGGAGAGATTACATGTTGGACATGAAGGACCTGGGAAAGGGGGTAAAGTAAGCGGATAGCCAGCTAGAAAGTGGAAGAAGGGAGCGGTAGATATAGTAATAGCAGGATGTAGCTGAGAGGGGTTTAGGGAAGTAGGTTAGAGACTAGATACGGGAGCAGAGAAGGTGAAAATAACATGAAGGAGAAAAAGGAAGGTGACAGTAAGTTGGCGAGGGGGAAAGGCAGGGGGAGGGGAATAAGGGTGAGTAATAAAAACAAAGGTATAAGGGATAGTGACGAGAGCAAGAGACGGGGGGCGGAGATGTCAAAGGGAAAAAGGGAGGGGGGGAAAGGAAAAAAAAATAAAAAATTGGATAGGCAACCACAGTTACTACAGGCCAAGTGGTACAGTTAAAAAAAAAAAAATAAAAAAAAAAGTTAGGGGATATATCCCCATTTATCACCTAGGGTGTTTGAGATGCGCGGACACGGGGTGGGAACCTGCTGGTCTACCCCGAGGTCGGCATAAGCCTTGAGCAGGAGGTGAGGGGGGAGGGCCCCCCAGAACCACCTAAAGACCTTCGGAGAGAGGGAGGGGGGCAGGGTCTGGGACTCGCCAGGTCCTCAATCCGAAAGGCAGTGATACGGGAAGCAGGTCAGGGAAGGCCTGGTTCCGGTATCATTTACATGTATGTAAACGTTTATTTGTTTGAGTGTTGTGATGTATTTGTATCCTCTCCTAATGTTTTTTCCCTCTGTACCACCTTCCCTTTCCGCGTACCTTACCCACCCATCAAGATGCAGATGAGAAGACGTACCGCAAAGAGGGAGGCTGAAACCGTAAACCATGCACCTCCCAGAGGGCCCCGAAGGGCGCAAGAGGGCACCGACAGAATCAGGTCAACAATAAAACATTATGATTAATGAGGTCAGATGCATATCTCACAATGTGAAGGGGTTCAATGGCCCAGCAAAACGCAAGCTGGCCTTGCGGGACTACAAACGCCTCAGGGCCGATATCCTGTTTCTCCAGGAAACGCATTTCTCTAGGGATAGCTTTCCAAGGTTCTGGGACAAAGATTTCAGAGCTGTACACCTGGCATCCGCACAAGTAAAAAAAAGAGGGGTTGCAATAGCGATACATCACAGGTTAGACTTTATAGTTGAGAAGAAGGTGGTAGATGGAGAGGGCAGATTCTTAATTTTAGTAGGGTCACTGCAAGGAAACCCGCTTACATTAGCATCGGTCTATGCACCCTGCGAAGCCTCGGTGGATTTCTTCTCCCTCTTTTTTGGAAAGCTACACAGAGAGGCTAAGGGAAAGATGATAATAGCAGGAGACCTAAACAGGACCTTAAACCCCAAACTAGACAGATGCACGTTTACGGATGCCCCCCCTAAGATGGACAAATTGCACAGGGGTTAAAAGAGTGCCAATTAGTAGACATATGGCGGGAACAGCACCCCAGAGATCGGGACTACACCTTTTTCTCTCACCCCCACAACCGATACAGCCGGCTGGACTACTTCCTTGTATCTAATAGATTGGTTCCGGTGGTCTCCCACACAGGGATCCACGACATTTCGTGGTCCGACCACGCACCCATTGAGCTGCGGTGCTCACTAGATCGGAAGGCCAGGCCTGGAGCAAACTGGAGGCTTAATGAGTTAATGCTCAAAATCCCAGACATACAGAGGGAGATAGGAGGGAGATAGGAGACAGAATCACAGACTTCTTTGCTGAGAACGTAGGGAGTGTCTCGTCCAACACTACCTTATGGGAGACCCATAAGGCAACGCTCAGAGGATCCCTCATGTGCCTAGCTGCTAGGCGCAGGAGGGATCAAGAGAAACAAATCAAGGTCCTACAGGACAAGCTAGCGACCCTATCAAAGGCGCATAAGATATATAGAAACACGGACACGCTGCGAGCTTTAGCAGATATCAAACAGCAATTGAACATCAAGCTGGCCTCCCAGGCAGAAAAGGAGATGAGCTGGTCCAGGCGTAGGTACTTTGAAAAGGCGAACAGACCAGACACCCTATTGGCAAATAAACTGAGAAACAAAATCCCTAGTTACCACATACAAACTATACGCACACAAGGGGGGGACCTCACCTCCAATCCTGAGCGGATCGTGGCGGAATTCAAAAGCTACTACGAGACACTGTACGATGGAGGTAAGGTCATACACAATCAAAAGACGAGGGAAAATCTAGGGGAATTCTTAAAAGAAGCCAAATTACCGACACTGAGCAGGGTGGAGAAAGAAGCGTTACAGTCGGACTTCTCTTTAGAAGAGTTAACGGAAGTTGTAAAGTCACTTAAACCGGCCAAGGCGCCCGGGCCAGATGGCTTCTCCAACTTATACTACAAAAAATATCTGAAAAAATTAGCCCCACACCTATTGAAGCTCTTTAACTCCATACTACATGGGGCCTCATTCCCAGCCCAGATGCTTCAGGCGTCAATCTCCCTGATCCATAAACCTGGTAAGGACCCGGCAGACTGCAAGAGCTACCGGCCCATCTCTTTGATTAACACAGATATCAAAATTTTCTCCAAATTAATAGCCAATAGAGTGGGTACTGTCCTACCCAGGTTAGTTCATCCGGATCAGGTGGGGTTTATCGGAGGAAGGCAAGCGGCAGACAATACCAGACGGATAATAGATCTGATAGATTTGGCACAGAAACAAAACATCCAGTCAATGGTACTAAGTCTGGACGCTGAAAAAGCCTTCGATAGAATTGATTGGCCCTATCTGAGGAAGACGCTTGGAGCGTTCGGCTTTGAGGGACGCCTCCTGGAGGCCATTATGGCACTCTACGAGGGGCCAGCGGCAAGGGTACGGCATCAGGGTTTCTCATCCGAGCAATTCCTAATTAAGAGTGGCACGCGCCAGGGATGCCCGTTGTCCCCCTTGTTGTTCGCCCTATGCGTGGAACCCTTGGCGGCACATATCAGAAACAACCCGGATATTACGGGACTAACTGTAAAAGGGCAAGCACACAAAGTGGCGCTCTACGCAGATGATGTGATCCTGACATTGTCACAACCTCTCACCTCCCTGCCCAACGTCTTCTCAATTCTGGGGACCTTTAGACAAATTTCTGGGTTCAAAATTAATCAGGCCAAATCGGAAGCCCTCAATATAAATTTACCCAAACAAGTAGAAAAACTAATCGATCTTAATTTCAATTTTAAGTGGCAACCCTCTATGATCAAATATTTAGGGGTATACATCACAAAAGAATATAAGGCTTTATACAAAGCTAACTATCCCAGGTTGTTTCGGACTCTTCGGGAGGATATCGGGAAATGGGCGGAGTACAGTATCTCGTGGATAGGCCGCATACACAGTGTGAAGATGAATCTCCTGCCACGGATGCTGTACCTTTTCCAGGCCCTCCCGATCCCCCTGGTAAGAGAAGATATCCTCTCGCTTCAGTCCCTGATAACAAAATTTATCTGGAATAGGAAAAGCCCGAGAATTAATAGAGCAATCTTGAGGAGGCCGACCTTG
Organism: Ascaphus truei; assembly: GCF_040206685.1. Lineage (NCBI taxonomy): Eukaryota > Metazoa > Chordata > Amphibia > Anura > Ascaphidae > Ascaphus > Ascaphus truei. Next base: position 89,003,656 of record NC_134488.1, read on the forward strand.
AGAGGAGGGTTGGGGGTGCCATGTCTGTTCGCCTATTACAAAGCAGCGCAATTGAGCCAGATAGTGCAGTGGCACGCTGAACCGAATCTCCGCCGGTGGGTAGCATTAGAAAAAGAATGTTGCTCACCAATAGATATTAAGAATCTAATTTGGTTGCCCCGTAAGAGTCGGGCCGTCATGCGGATACCTCTGCAGACCATGGTCAGCTCCTTGAAGGTCTGGGACGCAGTTAAGTTCAAATGCCATCTCACGTCCCTACACTCTCTAATGACCCCTATCTGGGGTAACCCAAACTTTGCTCCAGGGATGGATAGTACGATCTTCTCAAAATGGATCCAAGCAGGATATCTCCGTCTGAAAGATCTGGAGGCCAGACTACACATCAAAACATTTGATCATATTAGAGAAGAGAAAAATTTACCTAACACGGAATTTTTTAGATACCTCCAGATCAGGGCCTTCTACAATGAAGCCCCTATTCGGCCTCGGAGAACAAATTTTGAGCAGCTCTGTTCAAGAGACACGGACACAAGGGGACTAACGTCTAGAATGTACAGGGAAGTGGTATGCCCAGAAACGGACGACCAACCCAGACTTGCATACATGAGGCAGTGGGAGGCAGACCTCGGTGGGACGTTAGAGGACGAAGACTGGGACAGGATCCTGCAGGTGGCGGCCAAAAGCTCCATCTGTACCACATTAAAGGAGAATGCATATAAGGTCCTGATGAGGTGGTATCATACGCCCGCTAAACTATCTAAATTTGTCAAAGGCTACTCCCCACTCTGCCCCAAACAGTGCGGGGAGAGAGCGGACCTGTTACATATGCTGTGGTCTTGCTCAAAGATAACCCCCATATGGGAGGAAATTAAGGATTGGCTCCAAAGACTATTGGATGTGGAGATCCCATTGGACCCGTGGCTATTCCTACTGTGCAGGCGGGTCAAGGGGTTCTCAAACGCCACACATAAATTAATAGCACATCTGGCCACTGCCACCAGATGCGAGATCGCAGCAGTATGGAAACAAATAGAGATTCCAATTCTCCCAAGGATTAGAAACAGAATTTGGTTTGTGTGCCGGATGGAACAGTTGACGAGTCTGGTCAACGACACCGGCTCAAATTTTCTAAAAGTCTGGGAGCCCTGGTTGGCACAGACAGACATCCCGGGAATAGATATCACCACAATTCTGCAATGATTACAAGCAAATGCATTCTCCGGTAATGAAAGGGATCCTTGACAACTTAATGACCGTAGGCTCAGCACAGGAGTGGGACCGCGGCCACATGAGATGTATAAAGGGGGGGGAGACCGGGGGGGTCTCAGGGAGAGCAAAAACAAACAAAGAAGCATACTACGCAGCCCGCCTCGACATATAGCACAAACAAAAAATAAAAAGGAAAAAAGAAGCCCACCTGACGGCGGAAATTTGGATCGTCCTCGGAGCATCCCCCCTCCCCCTTTTCCCTCCCCCAGCCCTCCCTTCCCCCCCCCCTCCCGGCCCCAGTAGCTATGGGGCATGTCTTCCCCCCCCTGTTCGTCTTGTGAGTCTGGTTCGTCAAAAATTTTGGATGGTTTGTATAAAACAAAAATGAAAGTTTTTATTCTGGTGATATACTTGGAGATAATGGAGGGTGTTACCATATGAGATGTATTTCACCCAATAAAACCAAAGTTATAAAAAAAAAAAAAACTCATCATTTTTGTATCTCCTGCATGTTGTTCATTTATGTGTCGCGTCACAGGAGTATCCAATTTATTACGTACTGATCCGACATGCTCAAGAACTCTCCTGCGTAGTTGTCGCCTTGCTTTTCCAATATACATCTTCCCATGTTTGCTCACCATTTGGTAGATTACACCTTCGGTCTGACAGTTTATGAACTGATTTATGATGAACTGCCGGGTATTGTCCTGTTTGAAAATTTCTTAGAAGGTACAATCAATGGGCATCCTTTGCACATAGGAAGGAGCCCTTTGGTTTAGCAGGCATCCAATTTGGTGTACAGTATGTACCAACGGCATGTGGCTCCAAACTAGAAGGTCCTTTAAGTTTTAGCCCTTTTTGATACAGTACTAAAGTTGGTTGTGGTTTGAGGACCTCTTCAAGTTCTTTGTCTTCAAGGAGTATATGCCAGTGTTTTAATGAGACCTTTCTGATGTTGTTCCATTGTGAGTTATATGGCCCAATGAGGCGTATTGTTTTGTTCTCAGATGTTGGTGGCTTGGGTTGCAACAGTAAATTGCGGTCGGAGTATTTCGCTCTTCTATAGGCCCTCCTAAACAAGATTAGCAATAGTCCTTTTCGATGAATCTTGCAGTCATGTCGGAGTGTCGGAAGCTTTGGGGAGCGCAGGTATCACCATATGCAACATGAAGCAGATAAATACTACATAGCGTAATATGCATCAAATGGGTCTTTAATACTAGGAATTCAATAGAATGGGGACTAACATTTTCTTAGATAAAAACCAGCATATCCCACAATATATGTGGATCTTCAGACTTCACTTCCTGGGTTAGGGGATGGTAATGGTCTGGGTGTGATGTTCCTCAATAAAGAAGAAGTGATAAGATAGTGCAAAGATGCATATACTTCAAGTATGTATTAAACAGATAATGTCACACTTACATAAGTAAAAACAGCATGGACATATAAAACTATAGATGAATGGCGTCTGATATCCTCACTGTTCCACCTGTTGACAGTGTCTCTTAGTCTGCTATGCTCCCGGTTGTACAGGGTATACAGCTGTGTCCACTATGGCAAATAACAAATATTTGCAACTGGAAAAACATACAGTAAAGTAAGGAAAATCCTTAATTCTCATGCCATTTGATGAATTACACATCTTATTTTAGGCTTACCTAATGTAACTAATAATCTCTAGAAAGATTGGGCTTGTATCCTTGTCAAAATATTGAATCTATCCTGATACTGAATACTGCTCCGTTGAAGTACTGTAAGTACAACAATTTTAAAATAAACGGTACTGATTCACTGCAAAATAGAAGGTTATTTCTACAGCTGCTTCCTAACTAACACTTTGCACTAAGAAGCACTTCATCCCTATGGTTTATTTATAAAAAGAAGCTTTGGCCACTGGAAAAAAAAAGTCAAATGACATATGTTTTACCATATCAAAGCGGCTGGACCTGTATGTTTTCTTAAATTGTATATTTTAGAAATAAGACCAAGAATGCTTAACAAGCCTACGCACTCTAAATACGTCCTACTCCTAAACCACACTTGCTGCTTAGTTTACATTAGCAAAAAATGTTTTAGTAAAAGCTTGTTTTGTTATGAACATGCCTTTTATAACACACTACACTCTTTCATGGTACATTTTGTGTTCTTAGCAAACTTTATTTGAAATGGTATTACATGGATTGCATTTGTGTCTGCCAAACACAATATTTTTTCTAAGAATTTTTTTTTTAAATCAGAATTTGAACTATTACATTAAACAGTAAAAAGCACGACTTGAAAAATCAGCAGATATAAATTAAATGTGTTTAAAATGAGAATTACAGTAGGTAAAAGTTGAAGATTTTTATTTGCACCTTATGTTAGACTTAGGTTGCCACATTTAAGTTTTTATTATACGGGACACCGAAATCACATATGAAAGTGTGACGTCATAATGATTGATGAATGATTTGCAAATGCTTCAAGCTGAATAGTATCTTCCGCATGACCACTATATTCTTCGGTTTTTATCCTCCCTGCTCTTGGCTGGGTGTGGAAAGACACACACATAGCTAACAAGTAGCGCTGGGAGAAAAAGTAACGCCTAAAGGGGTGGGTGTCATGGTATAATGAGATGACCAGGCACTGGTCTGTTCGCTCAGTGTACGGGTGCGTCCGCGCGGTCTGAGGTATCATGGACGCAGCCTTATTCTAACTTCTTACTCATAGTAATGTATTTAGAGTACTGTATGACTCTCATTTTACTATGATTCTAACAGTGTCTCCTTTACCTCTTTGCAACAGCATACAGTATGACATATGGCATCCCCACCAGAATTATTCTGTACTCTACAAAGACAATTTAGTTTAAAATACTGTACACCGTGCACGTAAAGAAGAGAACTTTGAGGTGCCAGATTGTCTATAAACTATGATTTCATCTACAGTATTAAGAGCTCTGATGTTGGTCCGTTAAAACCACAACCAAAACTGAATCTACACTTCTTTAGTCTACTAGAGAATTGAACTAAAACAAGGATACATAAAGACACCACGCTCCTTCTTACATATCCCTGCCAGTCAAAATTGCTTCAGCTATTAATGGTGTAACCACACATAATTAAAAGGGGACACTCAGCTAGTATAGACTTTTATTTTTACACGTGGAGGTAAGAAAACAGGTGGCAAGTTGACAAGCAACTCTAATTACAGTCAAATGTATCAAGTTTGACTCCAGTGCTTAATTCCTCTTTATTCCAAAGCCTTAATTATAGGGAAGTTACTTTGTTTTAAAAACAAAACAAGAGAAGAATGTTTTTTTAACTGGCTCGTATTCTTAGAACATCCTTTAAGGTACGTGCTCATCTTATGCTGGAAGGACTCTCCTTTCACAGTTCTATTCTAAAAAAGGTATGTTTACAAAGTCTCCCTAAATCATTTATGGCTGATATCTGACACTTCAATTCTGATTTATTGAATAAGAATAGCATTTAAATCTATCATTGGAAAGTTGCCAGTAAGTAGTAAATAGGTTACTACCCTATTATTGTATTGCTCTCATAGACCCTTTAACAGAATCAGAGCATTTTGATGGTTATCACATATCCTATTGGAGGATTATCCTTTCAATGGTTTTCCATTACTTTTGAATTGTAGAGGAAAGGTGCCTTATGTAGCACAACATTTTTCAAAGATGAAAGCTTGCAGGCATTCAAATATATTACAGTATTGCTATAATATTTTGGTACAAATCATTCTAGATCATTGGGTTTGCAACATAGATGTAAAATATGGTGCTAAAGCTTTCACTAATCATTCGGAATGTCAAATGGATAATCCATGTCAAGTACACCTACCCGTGTGCCCATGTGTGTGTGTGTGTATGTGAACAGTGTTAATAAAATCCAGCTATCCAGTTGATACACTTATATCCCTGCAGGACACTAAAAGTGAGTACTAACTTCCCAAAAACCATCACACTACACCCCAATTAATCTTCCACCACCAGGATTCACTTAAGGCTTTAAAACCTCAGGAGTTCTCATCCCCCATTATGCTAGAAAAATATGTAATTAACACAAAAAAAATTGTTGTGCAAAATGGCGGTTAATCTCTCTACTAGGCTCACTTTTTACAGACAGAACTGTAAATGACGGGCCAACCTTTTGTTATGTTATCTTCCACTCATCAGTCTTACGTGATATTTATGGTTGATGTTTATTAGGAGAAGGAAAATGTTTTTAATAAAATACCTGATAACACTCACCCTGTAATTACTAGATTAATGCTACCAATCTCATGGCATTCAGATGAATTTGACGCACGCATGGACACCTCTTTTGATAGCACCACTTCTAATTTTGATAGGGAAACTAATTATCAAATAGTTACAATACAGATATCTTTTCATATTGTATATCGTTATACACAAGTACTTTTGCCCATTACATATTTATACCGTATATCATTTTGAATTGCACCAGATATGAATTATCTTGCTTAATGGGGATCTTTAATAAGTAATATGTTTAACCTCTCATTACTAGAGATGGACGGAACAGTCCAAATCCTTTTCCTGGAATTCCGGGTATTGTTTTGACCAAATACGTCCAGTCCCCCTAAAATGAATCTGCGGATTGGGTACTAAAAAATCAGAGCTGATTCATTCAAATCCGTAATTGAATACAATCCGTGTTGATTTTTAGGCATTCGTTACTGGGGGGGAAGGGAGAGAGAAGGGGGGAGGGAGGGAGAAGAGGGAGAAGAAGGGGGGAGAAGAGGGCAACGAGGAAAGGGTGAGAAGTGGGGTAGAGAGAATTTTAAATGTAAATATCTCCAATTGTATCTATATCCCCTCATACAAATTAGGGAGACATGCCTGTGATGACAAAGGAGCACACCTGAGGTACCTGGCTGGGAGATATGCTAGTGGCTATGCAAAGTATATTAAAATGATTTCCAGCCTACACTTCCAAAAATTATTTCCATACCAACTATATACTGTAAAGTTTATAAAGCCAAATTACCAAAATAATGACTGGAAGGGTGTCAAATCCAATAGGATTTGAACACACAACCACTGCTTTTCAAGGCCACAACTCTAGCAGTGTGAGCTAAACCAGCTGATGGCTAGCAGTGCACACTGTCTACTAATAGAATACTGTACATCCAAGGGATATCTATTTTGTTGATTCTAACCTTGAAAGCACTTCAAGAACAAAGTCATAACGTACTGAGGGCTATGAGTTACTGAGGCCAGGTGAGATGAAATAAAAGATTAACAGAACATTAGCTACCTCGCTCTACTGGGTTAGGAGGGAAATAGGTGTCACTTCTGCTGCTCTAGGGATTACACAGATATAACTGCGGTTCGACAAGCAACCACTATTATTATTTGTAGACGAATGTTCTTTGTACTATCGATATGTTATACATTTTCATCTTATTAGACAGATCTGTGCAATCGTGTTTATATAGATTGTACAGGGGGCATTAAATCTCTTCTATGTACCTATCTATTTTAGCGGATAGGGTCTCTTCCAGTGTGGCTGCACCTCTGTCATTTAATGCATTTTTAATTTTTAATCTGCATTATCAAACAAGCTCTAAATCAGGAGTCTTTTGTTCTGCAACTATAAATATATAGGCTTCATTTATTGCTTATCATTTTGCTTACATTACCACTAAGTACTAGATCTCACTACTAGGACCAGAACACATGATTTGATCCCCCTGATGTTGTGCTTTTTTTATAACTATGTTTTCTTTTATAATTCGCTCAATTCTGTCTTTTAATACATTTATAACTTTTTAACTCACTTGGTTAATACATCAGGGATACATTGTATCACGTTAATGTTTCCTCTATGTTGCAGCTCTTTGGAGGTCTTTTCTCATTCTTTGTAATTGTATATGTATTAAAAGTTGTCTTACTTTGTCCAGGTCATTATTAATCTTTAGTGGAGGTGATTTGGTGCTCAAGCATGGAATCCTATTGCAAAGTATTGTGAAAGGAACACTTCTGGGACATAAGATATTCAACCTAATAAAGAGCTCCAGATGCCCTGAAGGCAGGGGTAAATGCACAAAAACACCCCCCCTAACCTCATTGGGCTGGCCCCAGGTAAGTACTCACGAATGTGTCACCAGTGGTCCCTCTCAATCTGCGTGCTGTTGCCAGTGGGGAGAAGTCCAATGCAATATGGGTTGGTGCAACGCACAGCAAAAGAAGGGGGTGATGGCAGGTCTGGCAAAAAAGTTTCTTTATTGTGTGGACATAAAAACAGAAGGCTGCAACCTTCTACGCGTTTCGTGCAGACAAATTGATAAAGTGCAATTTGTCTGCACGAAACGCGTAAAAGGTTGCAGCCTTCTGTTTTTATGTCCACACAATAAAGAAACTTTTTTGCCAGACCTGCCATCACCCCCTTCTTTTGCTGTGCGTTGCACCAACCCATATTGCATTATTAATCTTTAAGGGGTATTTTACCAACTTGGAGTATTTAGGAGTGCACCTTCTCTAAAGGATTGCCTTTTCTCTTGCTTCATATTCTGATAGAGATTAAATAAAACACGTGATCTGACACACAAGTAAAAATAAGCAAATAAAGCAGATGCAGAGAGAAAGTTATATAACAAGTGAGCTTGTGACTTGAGTTAGTACTTATAATCTTTTAAAGGACAAAGAAAGTAGGCCATATTTACTAAGCAGTAGGGATGGGCAGAACAGTCAGAATCCATTCCCTGGGCTTTCTCTGCAAAATCCGTTCCGCGGTGTAAAATTCTTAGATGGATTGTTCCAGATTCAATCCGTACCAATAAATGTAAAAATCGCCATTGGATACAATCCAGGTGGATTTTTTTAAGAATCTTATCTGCGGATTCCACAATTTGTTGCCAGATTGTTAAAAATCCACACATGAATTCCACAATTCATTGTCGGATTGTTAAAAATTCGACCACAATTTAATAATTGAACATGTGGATTGTCAGTGCTAAAAAAAAAAAATCCGGGAAAATGTATGAACCTTTGAGACTGATCCAAGGAAATTCGCAGACCAAAGTAACAAGTCGATCTATGACGGATCCAAATCCACAATTTGTTTTGCCTATCTCTACTAAGCAGTGTTCTACCATAAACCGTCTTCGATGCTGAAATACATTACAGCCTATTCAAATAAAATGACTGTAAGGTGTCTTCCCATGCCAGAAAGTGTCTCATAGCAGAAGACTGCTTTTTAGATATGCTTCTCTATCCCAGAATAGGGTAACATGCATTGTACAGATGTGAGCACTCAATGAGAAGTAGAGCTCGAAACTAAGTGTACGGTGAAGGTGGTGCTAGCCATCAGATGGTTTAACTCAAACTGCTAGAGGGTTGTCCTGAATAACAGAAATTGTGTGGGTTCAACTTCTAAACCTGTTGGGTCTGACACAATAAATACCCCATTCCTCATACGATGCCTTAGACTCGTCAACCCAATAACACTTTGTGTGCTGTAGGAACGTATGTAAAACAGAGAAAGAAACAAAAAAAAATTGTGTTGAACTGTCAGATAGATAAATTGCAACAATTAAAGATATGATGATATTACTCACATTTTATGTGAGCAATATAGGCATTTTGGTTGTTTCGAGTAACCAACTCATGTAGTGTAGTGGATCATCCACTGGAGGGACAGGATGCTCCCAGGAAAACAAAGCAGAAGACAAAAGGATAATGTAGATAACTTTATAAGCATGTAGTAGTAAAAACAGAAAACACTTACTGTACAAGCAAAAGAAAGCACAGCAGCGCACCAAGGATGAAGATATATGTATTAAGATATACAATAATAAAGCAAGTAGTAACTTACTCTTAAGAAGTTAAAAGTCCAGTATGCATTAAAAATTCTGCCTTGCCAACCGGTATGGTTCCTGACAGAGATGCCGTCTTGAGACTGGTCACTCCAGTGCGCTGGGTGTGACTAGATATTCAAGCGTGACTGCGCAACTTCCGGGTTTGCGTGCACAGCGTGACCCGTATGTCGCGGTCTAATGAGCCTCCTAGGCTGACAGGAACCTCTCACCTCGGCAAAAAGGAAATATCTCCTTAAGTGTAGAAAATCATAGTGTCCCCCTGTATTTAAAAAAATATCACATTTCGGATCCAAATGGCTTAATTTATTTGGGGATTGAACAGGTTTTGCCCCATTGGAGAGGTGGCAATAGACTACAGCAATTGTCCCAAAGAGAATCATTTTGGATATTTAAGTTGAAGACACTACACCCTAAAGGACTGAATGTGGATTTTGATTTTAAAGTCTTTTTAACATAACTTGTGATATTAATACTACCATGGCATCCAATGTATTCTAAATCATTTTTGCATAACGAGTGTCTACCTTAATGGATTCATTCCCCCAGCCTTCTTTTAGAGCCTTTTAGTCGTTTTTCTAACGGTTGCTTATTTATATTTTTAGATTTGAACATAGGTTATTTATATTATTTAATACATATATTTATTATGTGTGCTTTAGTTGTTGGTATGTAACTTTTTTGAGCATATATTATTGCCTATCTGTGCTCGTGCACTGTGAGGCATGCCACCTGCGGTCATAGTATGAATATAAAGTATAAGTGCCTTCACTGCTGAGTGAGCAGGGATGCATTGGAGTCTATGTCCCCCCCGCATTTGCTCGTGTGGTGGGACGAAAGGCCGTGCATTCAGACACAGATAGCTGAGATATTCATATGGAGCCACGCTGATTGTCTGTGAGTTGGTGAGCAGGCGTAAAGATGTCACACGCTCCTGGAACACACGTAAGTGAAGGCTACACAGTGGGTGAAACACAATCATAATGACATCATTAAGCGGACAAAAACGGCACGAATTTCAATTATTTTAAAGGAGAGGACATTAGGGTTTGGACTATTATGCGCCTTGAGGAAGTCTATTTGGACGAAACGTGTAGGGCAACACTGATGAAGCCAAATTAAGCTGACTGAGCAGAGGTGCTGTGGAGGACCACCAAGGACATCTGAACCCCTATATACAGTGACTTTTTGTGGACGGCCACCACGAGGGCTTGCTGTAAGAAGGGTCTCTCCTGGACTTCATCCCCCACTCCACGACCCTGGGGTGGGAATGTGGGACACTGCCCACATTCGATTATTTGCTTGTAAGTGTTTTCTGTTTTTACTACTACATGCTTATAAAGTTATCCATATTATCCCTTTGTCCTCTGCTTTGTTTTCCTGGAAGCATCCTGTCCCTCCAGTGGATGATCCACATCACTACATGAGTTGGTTACTCGGAACAACCGAAATGCCTATATTGCTCACATAAAATGTGAGTAATATCATCATATCTTTAATTGTTGCAATGGTTTTTGTTTGTTTCTTTGTTTTACATACATACAATCTTTCTACTGACCTGGTGGTAATGAGAGTTCCCCTGCGTCGGGCGAGCCTCTCTTTGTAGGCAGACTGTATGACGACAGAGCTTTTACACAAATAGCTTTCTCTTTTCCATGGACCATCTTTTCCACGGACTCCAATTTAGCACTAAATGTCCATTCCTTGTAACCCTTGTTCAGGTCTTGCAAAGCCTCTGTCAGCTTACTTTAGATTCAATAAAGAGAGAAACAAGACCGCTCATCCATCAAGTAATGTCTATTATTTTTATCATCTAAGCAGGTGCTCGGAGGGGTAGAGAATGTCTGTATATTGACAGTGTTGATCAAGAGATCAAAAAGATAACCCCGTAGCTCCCGGCACTCTATGCTATGTACTCGTTGCTACAGACATCAGTGGTCTAGCAGGCATAAATACCCATTTGAACAAATATATAGGGGACTAATAGTCCTTATGCCGAGAAGTCCAAAAGAAAAAAAGTTTTAATGTTAATTACTTATTTAAAAACATATAAATACACCATTCAAACACTTCTTAAAAAAACCCCGTGTCAGAGGTGGCTAATAGGATTGGAGGTAGTTCTGTCAACTATCTGACGTAGATAGGAACTCTCACTCAATCTTCTCACCGAATTTCCAGGCTATATCTGTGGCTAGCGTCAGGCTTTCATACAATAAAGATAGAGGTAGTGATTCTGTTGTCATATATCTACTATATATCCTTATTATTACAGTAGTATATAGTAACCTCCGTATTGTGACAATTTTTCTGAATATAACACCAGCTGGGTCTGTGTATAGAGTGTAGGTAGATCACTCTCCGCAGGCTGTGTTAATGTATGCAGCATGTGTAGTAAATGTCCCGCCGCCTTCACATGCACCTTGGCGGTTTGGCTGCTAAAGAAATGAAAAGCGGCTAAATCAGCCTCTATTGAGCCAAAAAATCACAGTTCCGTGGGTGTATTCGTCTCAATACAAGCCTGTCTTCAGTTACAGCTAACCACCGAGTGTCGCCACCTCTGATGACGTCAGCGCGTGACGTCAGTTCCCGACGGCCGTTTCGCGTGATCTTACGCTTCTTCCCCTGAAGAAGCGTAAGATCACGCGAAACGGCCGTCGGGAACTGACGTCACGCGCTGACGTCATCAGAGGTGGCGACACTCGGTGGTTAGCTGTAACTGAAGACAGGCTTGTATTGAGACGAATACACCCACGGAACTGTGATTTTTTGGCTCAATAGAGGCTGATTTAGCCGCTTTTCATTTCTTTAGCAGCCAAACCGCCAAGGTGCATGTGAAGGCGGCGGGACATTTACTACACATGCTGCATACATTAACACAGCCTGCGGAGAGTGATCTACCTACACTCTATACACAGACCCAGCTGGTGTTATATTCAGAAAAATTGTCACAATACGGAGGTTGCTATATACTACTGTAATAATAAGGATATATAGTAGATATATGACAACAGAATCACTACCTCTATCTTTATTGTATGAAAGCCTGACGCTAGCCACAGATATAGCCTGGAAATTTGGTGAGAAGATTGAGTGAGAGTTCCTATCTACGTCAGATAGTTGACAGAACTACCTCCAATCCTATTAGCCACCTCTGACACGGGGTTTTTTTAAGAAGTGTTTGAATGGTGTATTTATATGTTTTTAAATAAGTAATTAACATTAAAACTTTTTTTCTTTTGGACTTCTCGGCATAAGGACTATTAGTCCCCTATATATTTGTTCAAATGGGTATTTATGCCTGCTAGACCACTGATGTCTGTAGCAACGAGTACATAGCATAGAGTGCCGGGAGCTACGGGGTTATCTTTTTGATCTCTTGATCAACACTGTCAATATAGCTTACTTTAGATGTCATTTTTATTGTTTTATAATATTATTGCTCAAGTCAGATTACCCACTATAGACAAGAAAAATAGCTATTTTAAAATAAAAGTTAACCCGTTGGTTGCTGTACTGCGAACACAATTTAAGCCATTCATTGCTCTATTGGGACAGTCCATTTGAAGACACAGATAGCATTTTAATAACACATTATTTTAAAATGTTTAAAACAGAGATCTCATATACCTATGTGTGTATATATATATATTGTGATGCCCACACCACGTTGCAGTCTTTTTTGTCCCAATTTAAGGCCGCAAACACTGTATTTTCTATGCAGGGGTTTATTTACAGTGATTAAATCACATGACCCTATGGCGTTATTTGACACGTCTCCAAAAGCCGGCTGAACCAAGGTAAGTGAGGTTTACAGAGGCCTTCACTGCTTCCCCACATTTCATTTAAGTGCCTACGGGAAGGGCGCGTCCTCTGTAAACCCCGCGCCCCCCGCAGATAATCTCGCGCCCCCAGTTTGCACAACCCTGGTATATTGAATATAAAAATTAGAGAAAAAAAATTCTCATATAAATGCATATATGCATATTTATTTATTCTGAAATTAAGAGGTCTCAGATATGAAGATGGTGTCTTTTATTTTGTGTCAATGTCTAATGTTCTTACAGAATTCTAAGATAATATATGACCTATGGTGTGTGGGGGGGGGGGGAAGGTTATGGGAGGGTAAAGATTTAGTAGTTATAAAAAAAAATTAGGTTTTTCTTCATGCTAGATTCATATTACAGTATATACTGTAGATGATTTGCCAGTATGTTATTCAGTGTTTTAAATATTTTGTATATATTCATTCTACTATGTATGTTTAATTATTGTATTTATATTGTTTCACATTATTCAAAAACAATAAAAAGATTTAAAAATAAAATAAAAAGAAGTTTTAAAATCCTGACTCAATATATAAATACTAATTTGATTTCCCCAATACATAGACAGACGTCATCTTCATGGCTGCATCTGTGCTCTCCACACGAACGCCTGCATATAAAATGTGACAGCCTGACACTATTTTCACAAGAGAAACCGTTATCTGTCCTTAGCACCTCTTGCCATGTAGTGTTTATGTGTGGCATGATTTGATTTGTCTTATTGCCACAATGCCACATTTGTACCTGTTATTACACAGAATAGATGACGTCACATGATATTCTCATTTTTAATAAAGTCCTCCAACTAAGCAGTGACCTGTTTCTTACCTCACTCTGGATGCATAAGTGACCATTCAAGAATGTTTAGTTCTCTTTGAGGCTAACAGCCTTGTGTTTGGATATCGTTTATAGCCTTTTAAATTGAAGCAAAGAATGAATGAACCCGCTCTATCTAATTTGACCAAAGATCATGAATATAGACAGCTGCAAAAGGACAAATGACTGAACAATAGTAAGGAGAGATAACACCAAATGAAGCATAGACACTATCATCCGGATAAGTCCCTCTTTAATGTACTCAGTGTCTGTAGGGAGAAAGTAACCTTACTAAGTAGCTAGTGTGCAGTGAGCAGCAATAGGCTGGTCCAATATGCATTGGAAATGCTACATTTAAAATCCATTTATTGATAAATATTAAAATAAATTGGAACCAGGCTATACAATGTGAGTACAGTATATATCAATATTTGTGTGCCGTCTAACCAGCATACAATGCTATGTATCTTATTGCCCCTATGGGGACCAAGCACGATGTGCTTTTATTTGTAAATTATATACCATGAGAGCGAGACAGGAAGTGCCGAACTGGCTGGAGCTGAGTAGGCCACAGGGTCCTAAAGGTCCTTCACCGTAATCACTTAGCAGGCGGAAGCAACAGCGTTATCCCCACCTCACTCAGACGTGACCTGCACAGGACCGAAAGCACTGGGAGGCGGAGGAACACTACATCATCGGATTATGCATGCACTATATATATTTTATCCGCGAGATTCTGAATGGAGGAGACATGGATGCAACATAACAGGGAGACTGATACACAAATACATAGTGTCAACATGCCAACTTTCACAGACCTAAACCAGGGAGATGCACCTGTTCTGTGCCAGAGAATCCACATTGTGGGTTGTGGCCAACGTGTGCAATAAAGCATTGAAAAAATATTTAAAAAGAAAAAGAAAGGTAGGAGAAGTTCTAAATCGGGAGCCACGCTCATACCGCGTTATAAGCGAATCCGCGTTGTAGCAGATCGCGCTATATCAGGGTTGAGCTGTATATTTTACTTTTAAGACAAACGATAATCACATTAACCTCTCAAGCACCCGATTGATTAAAATACTTAATATCTCTTGATATTATCATTACAGGGATTTTCAGCTGAAAAACAGTCCAAGTGGCAGTTTCAGAAAATATAGAATTTAAATGTAAAGCTCAACATTTAAAGGGGCAAAAAAAAAAGGCATCAACTTATCAGTGTAATTGACTTCCTTACAAATATCCCCTTAATTTAAAAATCTTTCTTATTTATATCTTGTGAAAAATTAATGGGCTCTGCATTTCTCAGAACAGTGGATTAAAGAATATCATATCAGCCCCTTTGTTTATTTATTTGACAGCCGACTGTCATAATAACCATTATCATTAGATAAAGATTTCAGATTTAACCTATTAAACATGCCACTGTCCTTAGATCACTTTTATCATAGGCAGGACTCCCTTTTTCATGTTGGCATGCATATACGAAGCAGTAAATGGTGTTCCATAACTGCAGAATTCTATCATCAGACACTGTTACCAAGCTTCTTGTCCACTGGTTGTAAAATATTTCCAAAGGCGAAGACATATGCTTCTGTAAGCAAAGCTAATTAACTGTAGGCTTTGCTGATCTCACAGCTGCTCATGGTTCTAATAGAGATTTCCGTTCTTTGGACACTGGTAAATTAAATTAACACCTTTTGTTTGTAAAAGATGCAAAGTATGTGGCTGCAAAGCACATTCTGTACAGTTTGGTCTATTAGGAGAGAAAACTTCCCATTATTAACAAACATTCTCTGATCCAACTCAAACCTATGCTTACTTGTCATGTCAACTGCTGTTTTTTTCTGAATTAGATGTGAAAGAGTACAAATCTGAATTGCATTTATCCGAATTAGATATTTGCAAGTCAAAACATGTACTGTATAACTTTTAATATTTAGTCACTAAGAAATGTCCACATCTGAAACTGAATTAATCTCCAGACTCCAGTTACATAACCCACACAGGGCATGCATCCAGCAGGACTCCCTAATTCACATTGTGTTAAAGAATAAAGAATCCATTTAAGTCATGGTATGTCTTTGCTTTTCCTGTGCATGTTTTCCTGATTTGGTTCATACTTTTAGAATTACTGCCCACTCAGAATGGGAAACAATAAAAAAACATTACAAAAATGAGAAACAAATAACATAGTTCACCTTCAACTCCTAGTAACTTCACTAAAGAAACAGGATTCTGTGCAAAACAGCTGTTGGTCATTTGTTCTTCACACTGCCATAACTTTAGTGAGCACTGCTATGGAATATTTATGGCCTTTTTAAAATTCTTCATTAGTGAGCTATATATTGTATGCAATCGCCAACTCTCTATTAGCATATTTTTGTTAACTTTTAAATGCTCTATATAGTGACTCAATCCTTTCCTCCACAAGGCAGAACTGTTTTAACTGAATGCATGTGCAGTAAAATTATTAATTATAAAAACTTAAAAAACCCAGTGCTAACTATTTTTTCGTTTGTATTGGTTATCTGTATCGCAAAAATATTTTTTTGGGGGGTGCAATCTCTGTATAAATATTCAGCATTCTGTATTTATTATTTTATATTTCTCCTAATGACTAATTTTCTACATACAGTACAGTATCAAAATTATTTTCAATGGGGAGCGATGGCCATCTTGGTCTATCACACAAAATCAAAATATTACGAGCTGGCATCTCTGGAGAAGAGCTGCATCACAGATTATAGTTGCCACACTATAAAAAATAATTTAACTGTGATATTAAACAGAACATTTATTTTTAATTGTACAGCAGCATAGATTGATCTTGGAAAAAGATGATGGACCATATGCTTTGCTAAACCTATTAGAATAAATGCACATGATGCTTTCACATTTCTGTTTACACTAAATATTCTGCAATTCGAATTCAAGGACAGTTTTGGGGTATTACTTACTGGAGGTAAGTTCTCAGGCTCAGTTAAGGGTTTATAATTACCTAGCCAAGTCATGTGTGGAGCATCTCACTTGCTAAGCTGAGATCCTATGCAGAAACATTAGCTCAGATGAGTGGTATGATTAAATGCAAGCACTGCTGAGTCACAATATAATGTTTCTTTCACATTTCCATCCTTGCTATTACTTCTCATAGGATGAGATGATGTTAATGGTGAGGAGCCATAAACACGCTCTATGAGAAATGAGTTCCATCTAATTCTCAGAAATGCCCTCTCCACAAAGATGAAAGGAATACATGTGCTGTGCAGACCTCAGCATAAGAAGGATGACTCGAATGCAGATTAAAGTTTAACCTTTTGGGTGCCCCAAGTCGTAGCCTCTACTTCATGGAGTCGGTGCTCCAGGTGTCCTATGACGTAGTGGCTATATCGTGCCACAAACGTGCTTTTTTTCAGCTTTGATCACGTCCTGCCTTCCCATGGAGAGAAAGATTTGATCTGAAGTATAGGGAAATGGAAGGGAAGGAATCTTCTTCCGTTTCCCGGGTTAAGGGTCGCCAGAGTCATGTGACGACTTCCAAGAGTGGTCACATGACCGCGCTATGCCGGAAAGACTGTTTGGCTCGAAATTCAAATCAGACATTGAATAGACACAACATTCAGATTTCAAACCCATGAATGTACCCATCCTTATTGATTAGTTCATTAAACCTGAATGAGTTCACAGTAATTACATGAATACTGATGTGTTTGAGGGTAAATAATAAATAGCGAGTTTGATGGTCGTTTTTTTTTCACAGGTTTTGTCTGTTAAAAATAAATGTTAAGATGAGATTGATTTCATGCTGATGGCAAATGCTGAATAATATTTCATCTAACAGTCAATATTGTGTCATGTATACAAATCTCTTTTTTTTAGTGCAAAAGGTCTAAATTGTCAGTATAATATACTATATAGCAGGAGTGGCCAAACTCAATTTTCACCAACAGGTCAGGTTTTATAGGATATCCCTGCATCAGCACAGGTGACTCAATTAGTTGGTCAGTCATTTTGATTGAGACACCTGTGCTGAAGCAAGTGCAGGTAGTGAAGCAATCTTGTCTGTTGGTGGCTCTCGAGGTCTGAGTGGCCACTCCAGCTGTAGCGGTACCGCTACCTCTGAATCGATTTTACTCCCACTCACTCATATTTATCGGAATTCAAAATAAAAAATGTTAGCTTAAATGCCATTTTAACTATAAATAGTGTACTGTAGTTGTGAGTTCGTACCAAGTGTCAGTATGATAAAGAATAGGGCTCAGATACTGCATTTTCAGGAATCATTTAAATATTTAAATTGTTAGTTTTATTAGTATTTTCCTCATATACTCCTACTAGTGTATATCTTTCTATATAATCCTCAGTATCCACTTTATTGGCAAAAAGTTCCATCGTTTCATTTAACACAATCACTGAAAAGAGTTATTGCATAGAGGCAGTGATGTATCACTTCAATTCATTCTTAGTACTCTTTCTGCCCCATAAATCTGCCATTGTGTCACATTGAAAGAAAAGGTGGCCCATAAAAGCAACAAACTGTGAATGTAATTTAGAGTTTGAATTTCCTTGGTGTAGGAAGAATAAATAACATGCATGTAAACTCGCCTACTAACCAAGTCTTGCATAAGACTCGGACTGTTGAATAAGTTACCCCGAACCACTGTTTAAACAACAAAAAGCCTTGTGTTCTCACTTGGCTGGGCTCTGTTAGATTTGTTTCCGGTAGCTAATCAAAAGTACAATGTCTTAGGAAAAGTAGCTGTCATCATAGGTTTGCATTTCAAATCAGTTACTGTCTACATGGATAGGATTTGCTTGGAAAGAACGAATGAATGAGGATACCTGCTGCATTTCCTTAGAAACAGCCTACAGAACATTTCAAAACAACTTTCCCATGCTACCAGATGCTATAGTTATTTGTTTAGATTAACCTTTTTTTTTTGTGCTTCATGCACTATTGGTTTACAATATTGGGTATATCTTTGAAATGACTGAGCTAATGTTACCCTTTAATGTAGAGAATCTATGACAGATCTACAGAGGCATCTATTATATGACAGAAAAGTCTATTTACTTAGGGATGCGTCAGCCTGTAATCTCATGTTTTTTTGTCTGTTCTGTGTCCAAAACTCAAATAAAATATTAGTGCATTTCATATTAAATAAATCTACTCTGATATCACAAGGGTGAGAAATGAAAAGGAGATGTTAGCTTCTGCATAAATATATAGGGTGATACTGAAGGATGGTAATGTAGATCAGGGGTGCGTAAACTTTTCAGTCTGTGCCCCCATGCCTGCTCTCCCTCCCTGCTTGCGCCCCCCTCCTTACCTTGTCTCCAGCGTCATGTGACCCTGCGGTGTCATTTGACACCGCTTTGCCATGGCGAAGCGTTGACGATGACAAGGTAAAGTAAGTTGCAGAGGCCTCGTGAGATCCCTCTGCATTTAATTTAAATGTCTTGGGGAAGAGCGCGGGACCTCTGCACCCGCCGTGCCCCCCTGGAAAATCTTATCCACTCCATGGGGGTCGCGCCCCCCAGGATGCGCACCCCTGATGTAGATTATAATAATAAAGGTCAGCTTTCTTATAACGATTCAATTACCCATAAAGCTGCAGTTCAAGCAATATCCTACATGTAGATTTTTTTTTTTTAATAAATCAGTTCTGTACTATGAGAAAATACTTTTGGAAAAAAAAATTTTTTTTTAAAGAAATTTGTAATGTATTATATGTAAAAAGTATTTTTGTTTCTATAGCAACCATTTACAGTCACACACCCCTCCTCTTCTGAGAGGCTCTGGCACACCCATTTTGCCCTCTGTCTAGCAGTGCACCAACTGTATCTAGTGCCTGCCTGGTCACGTGATCTTCCACACAGAACTTCCACACAGAACTTTGCATCTTGGGTATTCTGGAGCACTGACAGTGATTTAGGCAACTTAGCTAATCACTTGTCAGTGTGTAGATTTTATTGATGCACATATTGAATGGAATTTTGTTTTTTTAAACGGCAGCTTGAACTGCTTTAAAATAACAATTGTGCTTATTTATGCTCTGTGGAAAAAAACAATTTATTCAGTTCCACTAAATGTATGTGTATCAACTTCTTATATTTATCTGTTTGACTAATGATAGCATCATAATTACTTAAAAAACAAAGAACAACGCACAAACAATAACTTACTTCGAGATTTGAGGATTGACAAGCAGCCTTATCACCAAGAGGCAGAAGTAAAAGAAAATGTTTTAAGTTAACAAGGTTTCACCTAACTAACATGCCACTGCCCTGAGTTACCTTTCGTCCTGTGAGGAACTGTATAATTTCCCTGGTATAAACCAAAAACGGTAATCACAAGAATCCTACTGTATACAGTATACTGTAGGAGATCTGTAAGCAATTTCCTTGAAATATCTCACTGTTCCCCTTAGGCACGTTCTATAGTGCCGGACGCGTGCTACGCCGTGCGCGCGCGGAATTTTAGGTGGCTGACGTTAGTCAGCCTTTCTATACAAAGTCCGCGTGCATGCACGGCAGGGAGCGGGGAGCCGACAGACAGTGGCGAAGATGAGGAAAATCATCTTTTTGCGCCGCTACCGGCGCTGAATGTATGCATCTGTGTGTGTGTGTGTGTGTGTATATGTATGCATGTGTATGTGTGTGTGTATGTGTGTGTGTATGTGTGTGTGTATGTGTATATGTATTTGTGTGTCTGCACAAATGTAATAAATATTTTATTTTTACCAATGTTTTTTTTTAATGAATAATAAATTACACATAAACACACACACACACACACACACACACACACACACACACACACACACACACACACACACACACACACACACACACACACACACACACACACACACACACACACACACACACACATACAGTACATACACATACATACACATACATACACACATAAACACACACAAACACACACAAACACAAATAAACACACAAACACTGCACCTTCCCAGCGCTCAGTATACTTACGAAAAGCATGCAGCACGTGCACGCGCGTTCGCATAGGCACGCGCAGCCGCACGGCCGCATGCATTATAGAACGGCCTTACATGTAAATCAAATAAGACTCATGCCATCTTTAACAAAAGTAGCAGTATTTTCTCCAGAGAAGCCAGTATTCATGAAACTGAGTGTATGCAGAAATAAAGTATGTATGTACAGTATGTATATCTTTATTTATATAGCGCCATTAATGTACATTGTGCTTCACAGCAGTAATACACGTGATATAATCATACAAGTAACAAATAATACAAATAACACATAATGGGAAGAAGTGCTTCAGACATAAATGTAACATTTACGAAAAGGAGTCCCTGCTTACAATCGAATTGGAAAGTAGGAAGAACATACAGAGACAGCAGGAAGATGTTCTAGTAAGTGCGTCTGCAAGGGGCCAAGGTTGATGTTTGAGGTGTAAAGTATCAGCCACGGAGCTACTCATATGATTCGTCAAGGAGGTAGGTTTTTAGATGGGTGTTAAAGGCGGAGAGAGAGGATGCTAGTCGGATATTGAGGGGAAGATATTGACTATTCCAGAGATGTGGAGCAGTCAGTGAGAACGGTTTAAGGTGGGTTTAATGTGTACTATAGAATATTTGATAAAATCCATAGACCTAGATTCACTAAAGGTCAATAAATAGAAAAATTGGTGTCATCACCATCAGTATTTTAACCATTTCTTTTTTTATCTACCTATTCACTGAAGCAATTTCACCAGCAGTTAATTAGTGATAAAGGAATATTCACCAAGATGATATATTGGCGAAAGTTTTAATGCAGCACATGCAAACAAGCTTGCAAGTGAGTAACACTAAATTATCTATTCATATGATATGCACCACAATGCGATACCTGGCCATAAGGGCTAGAGGCAAAAAATATTGCCGATTTTTATCACCTACCCAGGCTAGATTTAGGTCTATCTTGCCTACATGTGTATTGGCCACTGTCTGTTCTGCAGGGACATTGTTAGTAGGAATAAGCTAAATGAGGATGTGCCGTCATGGGTTGTCACTGAGCATGTGAGTCTGAGACACCCCCCACCATTTCTCTTATTATTAACAGAGAACAATGCAAGTTTTCCAGTGCGGTGAAGATCATCTTGGTCTTTAAGTTGTGCCTCCTCAATTAGGTGACAAGGTATATTCTTCATCCTTTTCATCTTGATGCCTCAGCCTGAAAGCAATTTGTTCAGTAGGAATGTACTTCCTCAGGTCTACTCTTCTCTTACTCTCACTCCTTGTACCTTACTGTCGGAGGACTGTTACTAGACAGAACATAGAATTAACTACTGACACTGGTAGACTATTGGCCATATTTCAGTTTGGGGTTGTGGCGTGATGCCTTTATTTTTTAATTAATGATGGTGGGACTGTCATTTTGACTGAGCCACCTGTGCTGAAGCAGGAATATCCTTAAAGCCTGATCTGTTGGTCACCCTTGAGGACTGGACTTTACCAGCCCTGGTGTAGAATGTTATACAATCCCTTAACATCCTTATTACCCAACATACAAATCCTCATATATTTGCTTCTGCTGCTTTCTCCATGGAATCTTACTCTGACATGGTTTGAACGCTGTTGCTTCTACTATTGTGCACTGTTGCTGTCACTAAGCCTTTACCTTAATCAGTTTTCTTCTCTTTTTTGTATTTTATTTGTTAATTTAAAAAGTATAAAAAAATGAAAGAGCTTGGCACAAATCTGTCAAATCTCAGCACTAGTACTAGTACACATTATTGTAGTACTGCAAACAGTGTTCTATGGTTAGTTTACAACAAGCGACAGAGAAGCCCAATGCTACATCCAAAATGACAAAAATACACAGTAAAATACTTATATAGTCTCTTGAAAAAGGGTCATTTAGTTTAACCCATTGGCCAAAGCATCGTAAGCGTGCAAGTCACGTCAAAGCAGACCCAGTATGCAAGTCCTACCACTGCCAGATAAAATACTGATATACCTCTATTAGAATTAAAAATTCTCATGTACCTCTATTAGGAGGGAGAAAGACCAACATTGGATCTATATCCAGTAGAATGAAAAAGACCTGATGACTTGGGAAGTGGGGAGGGGAGAGCTGAAACCCTAGGAAGGAGGAGCCACTAACCTCCAACAGCTGAGACCAGCTGAAAATAAGTTAACAAACAACACACAGAACCCCAGCAAGCTCATTTTAGGAACCCCTTGGCCCCCACAAAATATATATGTGTAACCATGCTGTAAAATGGCTGCAGTCATCTCTCCTGCTGACAGTAAGGCCTGGTAAGTTATGGGCATGCCAGCAGTTATCATGGAGGTTTGCCCTCACACCCTGGTGAGGTGTCATATGTCTCATAGGAAGTGACAACATGCTGTGTGTCCACGGTTAGTGACATCAGAGATGTGCCTGTCCTAGGTGATATAAGACACAGCACTGTCTAAAGTTAGTTGAGTTCCTGTTGCTGCGTCTGTTCAGTAAGAGGCACATGGAGGTCTGCAACATTGTTGCAGTAGTCTGATGCAGAGCTGTGAGTCTGGCAGCACAAGGCAGACAGAGAAAAGCTGTTGGTGGCTGATGTAAGAACTATGAGACAAGGAGCAAGTCTGAGTGCAGGCTTGGGAGGAGACAGCTTATAAGACTGTGACCAGGGACCTGGCACATGGACTATCTCCCTGAAGGGGAGATAGGGAACCCACCAATTAAGGGAAGAGATACCTTTCAGAGGGAAGCAGCTGAACAATGGAGGGCTAAATACACCCCATTGTGGAGGGCAGCTTGCCCACCGTGCAATAAAGATGTTCCTGATTATCAACACTCTCGTGTGCAAGTGTGGAGTTATTGCACAGAGAGGGGCACCACGGAGGAGTTCCTCACCAGGACCATCCCCATGCGGACGCAGGGATCCTGATGAGGTGGAGGCGCTGCACTAGATATAGGTAGGACTCTGCACACTACCTCAGCTGCCTGTCTGGATGGGTCATCCCCACACACCATCATGCGGGAGACTCAGGAGTCCTGTAGCCAACAGGTGCATCACCAGACACTATCACACTGTAATGGGGACTGGTTAGACCACAGGGGCCAATATGAGATTGGGGGGGTCAGGCCAGTCCAGAAAACCCGTTACATATGTATATAAGTATCAAAAAGGAAAACTACTGAGCGTGGCAAATGTATACAACAGTATTCAAATGTATTCAGATTGAGAGCCCAGCGGACCTGCCTAACATTAATCTTGTGAGGACTGCCAGAACTGAGACTCCCCATTGAGAGAACTGCTGGCTGGTGATATATTCACACAATGCTGTTTTTAATTGTTTTGATTGGTGGATTGTGATTATGTGATAAAACCGTGAATATCTATTTTTTTGTGTGAGTGAATAGTGATGATTTAAATGTATGTTCTGTGTAACTAAAACGTGTGTAAGTGAATATTGGAATTAGTTTGATACAATAAATCAAGTGATTCCAATTGATTCTAATTCCAATATTCACTTACAAGTTGTTTTAGAAAGATTTACACGCTGCAGTCACGAGACTACTGTTCCTGACTAACAGCATGACCATTGGTGTTCTTGTTCTACAGTATCTCATTGCTGTGAGTTTTTTTTATTTTCGCTCGTGATTAATAAACCTGTACTATTTTACTCTATGAAGCCCGCGCTGTCCCCTTTTGTTTTATAGAAGAATCGTGGAAGGTGGCTGTTTCCTGTGGATAGCTGCTCGGGTGTTCCAATGTTTTTATTATCTTTTCAGGTTTTATTTGATATTTTTCCAGTGTTTGCACTTTTTGGCTTTTTTTCCTTGTGTTTTTTCCCAGTGTTTCCCATTCCATATCCCATTCCTCTTTCCTTGTTGTTATATATGTTGTTTGTTTGTTTGTCTAGGTTGAGTAATATTATCATTATCAGCTACTATACTTCTCCCTCGTCCTATTATTTACCCATTTCCAACACCTATCAATAGGCGCTGTGATTTGATGTGTTTTAGATATATATATACACACACCCCATACATTTAAAATTTGCTTTTAAGTTTACGCCTACTAATAGGCGTACTAGTGGCCAATGCAGCCTGCTTCTCACATACTGCAGCAACTGACAATCATCATCACGATTTACCATCCTCGACTGCTGCTAGCACAACACAATTGACAGCTGTTGTAGCACCAAGGATCACATAATTAACACCTAGCTTACTATTACCGTAGACTCGCTTCTCTCTCCTGCTTGGGCAATTTGTGCATCCCTCAAACAATCAACCCCATGATCATCATCATAATCTTCATCATCATCTACCTCCTCCATCTCTGCCTCAATCCCTTCCCCAGCTATCCATCCTTCCTTCACCTTCACCTCCTGTGAGTTGGGAAAAAGAAGAGCTAGACCCTGTTCAACATGGTCTAGGAAATTTGGTTGTGGCTGTTGGCACTTTGCTGACACTCACCCCACTGCCCAAAGCTGCCGGTGTCAATCAATTCACCGCTAAGCGAGATGCCTTACCCTAAATTCCCCTACCCTAAGCCCTTACCCTAAACCCACGTAAACCCCCTACCCTAACCACTAAACTCCTTAAATTAACCCGCTACCCTTACCGCTAAAATCCTTAAATTAACCACCTACCATAAGCATGAAAACGCCTAAAATTAACCCTCTACCCTAAGACTTTTAGCGTTAAGTGAACTTGCTGCCCACTTTTGTATTGAAGCAAACATTTTTTGCTGAATCAAAAAGATTCAATTTGGCAAAGTCCGCTTAAGCATGCAAAAAGTTTGCACGTCTAGTGGCCAGTGAGGAGAGAAGTTGCCTATGTTCAGTGTCAATTGTAAAACTGCAGAAGCTAGCACTATGGTATTGTAAGGATCGGGGAGTCACGCCATGCTCGGCGCGCTCCCCACTCCCCTCACCCCCCGCTCACTGCCGAGGCTTCCGTCTCCTCTGCTTCTGCCGCTGCTGGTTCCGCCTCTCCTGCTGGGACCACCCGGCAAACTCTTCGCGCACGCACCCCACTCCAGGCTTAATGCCCCTTCCTCTGCCTCTGCCTCCAGCTCGCGTTCTCGTGCTGACATTGGGGGAACGCGGCGCACGCAGCGCACGCAGCGCACGCAGCGCACGCAGCGCACGCAGCGCGCGTTTAGCGCACACAGGTCTCTCCTCCTCAGACCTCATCAGGAATCCTCATCTCACCTGATTCCTTCTCTGGATTCACCAACCACAATCCTCACTGTTGACGCACCTCCACGCTACAGGTTTCTCATTGGTTGCTCTCTCCTACTTATGCAGCTGTCCCACTTGCAAATTGGCTGAGCATAATCCTATGTTCCATTTTGTTCATTGCTTCCTAGCCTTGCAGTCTTGTCTTGTCCTCTTGTTCGCAGCTCTCTGTTATTGACCCGGCTTGTTTTGGACTCCGCTCTTCTGTACTCCTGACCCCGACAATCTATGACAATCCGTACCTCTGCAACACTGACCTCGGCATTGTACAACGACTATTCTCCTCTCTCCAACCCGGACCTCGGCTAATAGTACCTACAAGGATCCGTACCTCTCCAACTCAGACCCCAGCAAGTATATCGACTATCCATACCTCTCCAACCCAGCCTGGCTACCTTGACCAACCTACACTCCAGACGCGCTCACGTGGCTGTGGATGGTGTTTATATCCATCCCACCTCGGCCCTGCGGTCATGCCTTGTTTGTGATGGGCACATCGTGACAGGTATAGATTAACTCCACTGGCTGAGCCTTAGTGCTATTACTGTAAGTCTCAGGCCTCTGACCATTGACATTCTGAAAAGAGAGCGGTTGGCAGATCCATGTCAGGCAGATATATATAAAGGTTTTTCAGGAAATTAGCACTAACATTTGAATATTTGATTTTATTGGAATTGTATGTTGCGTCATAGATTAGGAATTCATCATAGCTCATTTTCAGTTTTGCAATTGGGTATTGAAGGCTTATGTGCAAATCACACTTGCAGTATGAGTCACTCGCATGTAGATCAATTAAACAGGTTTCACCTGGAAATATACATCTTATTCAGATTGAACAAGATCTCTTTTAAAATGTTCCTTTTTGTGTGTCTCTGTAATTATGCAATTTAAATTGTCCTGATACTTGAAGGAACACATTTAAATTATGATTGTTGCATAATGGATACGATTACCGTTTACAGTAATATACCTTACAAAGCTTGGAATTTCCAAGAGAAACCTAAGATCATAAAAATGTATGATTGCTTAACTAGTTATCACAGTGCGGATTTCAGTAATAAAATCCCCTTCACTACTTAAATATTGAATATTTGCTATGGTAATTACAGTATAAGACAGTGAATCATTAATTTGGCCACATTTGCTCAGATGTGGCACCTAAAGGTACTCACAATAAAGCAACATTTACAAGAAAGGTGACTACTCTTATAGACAGGTTTGGTGTTTATGGCTCGAGAATATAACATTTGGAGCATTTATTCTTGTGTGTAATAACGCTTCTGAGAAGCAATTAATGGTGTCAATGTTAGTGAAGCAGCATCATTGTTGTCTCTTGTCAATTATATTAGAAATATAAGCTTACATTGCGACACAAATTATACCTGTACACAATATTTTTGGAATTTGGAACAATCTCATTTTACTGGAAAGCCAACTCTATTTTGTATCATAATCAGGTGTACTAAAACACACTTATATCTATAAATCACACATTATGCATTAGCATGTAATTGATATGTTTAAAAAAGTTAAAATCAGTCAAATATCCAAGTAAAAAATGTACTGTAGGTAAAGTATAGAAAACTATTTCAAAACTTCCACTATTTGAATAAGGATATGGGCGTCATGGTGTATTCTGTATATTCAGAGAAGTTACTTAACACCTGAAATTTCAGCTAGAAAAAGACCTGATTTCTGAATTAGGATGCCTGTTTTGAGACATGGCTAAATATAACAAATAGTATGAATTTATCACTGCGAATAAAATGTTGGCAATAAATGTTTGCTGATTACTTGCTTTCATGAATCATGAAAGTTGTAAATTAAGTGACATGGTTAACTAAACGATAATTTTACTAGTTGTAGGAGACAGTCAATACCGTAAGTACTGTGCAACTGTAGGGTTTTATTTTGCTTTGACTAAGCTAAGGAATAGGTGGTAGTCATACTGTAGCATTTTATACTGTATGTTATGTTTAATACATGTTACTCAAACTTTTCCTATTAACCCGAATAATTATGTAATAGATCAGCATACTTACTTAGCCCTGATTATCAATTAAATTATACATTCTGGACCTGTGAAGTTACTTCTTGACAAAGTGTTTTTCAGGTGCCCAGCTGTGTGTCTACATTATTGTGTGAAACACAATTAATAATAATTGTGCTGTCTCCAGTCTGTGTTTTCTGCTCTTGCTGTTGCTAGGTTACCTGTTGCCTTCAGCTCCTACACTTCACAGAACCCCGGGGTTTTGGTATGTTCCTGCCTACTGTGACGGTGCTCGTCCCAAATCAGGAAGCGGACCTGCAGGGCTGAGGTAGGGATGCAAAAAAACCACCACAGCCCAGGACTGAGTCCTGTAAGAATATCCGTAGTCGGTATGGAAGCAGGTGTCAGAGCTTGCGGCCTAGTTCCAATGTCCAGGAGACAGTCAGAGGTCAGCGCTGGCAGCAAAGTGGCAAAGTCCAGGAGACAGGAGGAGGTCAGGGCAGGTGGAAGGCAGCGAGGTCGGGTTCATGGTCCAGGGTCAGCAACAGGGAATCAAAACAGGCAAGGTGCAAAGACCAACAGGAGCTGCAAACAGTAGAACTTTGCTCAGCGACTCCCTATAGTAACTGCAGCCTTATAAAGCAGACTGCCAGTACCCAAAATGGCCACAGTGAGCAGAAGGGGCAGGAGAGACAGAAAACCTGGACCATAGTGAAAACCCGGCACGGATCAAGCAGAATCCTTACACCTCCCTGGCACTTGGAATAGGCCTGCCCTTTTTCCAGCTTGGGCAGCCCTGCATTGGGTCTTTTCAAGCTTGCAGCCACAGCTAAGTCGTATCCTCTAACTGGTCTCCATGTCATAGTATTGTTTTTTCACCTTCTAATTGATACATTCCCAAGTTTTTCTATTCATTTCTGTTTATGCATTTTAATGAGGTTATTCAGAAATTCTCGGAGAACAACATTTTGCATGAAGAAGGAGATGTGTATGTCTGCCTGTCAAAGCTTACTGAGCCCTAGGAAGCCTAGAACAGAACAATAATCATATGAAATTGAGTAGCCTTCCTAAATTTGGGATTAACATAAATATAATTGTATACTGATTATTGGAATGGTAAATTAAAACCTTCCAGGAATGAAGGGAACTGAACACATGCAAGCCTGTTTACCATGGGGACTGTGTTAATATGGGACATTCCATTGAAAATAAGTGTCAGTGGGAGTGTTGAAAACCAGGGTTCCAGAGAGGATTTAAGATTTAGATTAAAATGTTTTTAGCAACATTTAAAGAAGACTGTATGTCAAATGGACAATATATCCTCTACAGGATCCAGAATCAATACACAACCCGCAAGCTTCCCCACCCTTCACTTCCGCAAAGGTCCCTCAAATGAGTTTAATCTCTCCTCAATCATCCCAATATACCACCACCACCAACAGCACACAAGAGAGCACGTGACTTACATATGCAACCAGAGTTAATACACATGGCTACTCTAGCAAAGAACCAGTGAGTTAATACTAATCCCTACTCAATTGCAAATCATATCTATCCACTGCCACCACCTGAGGTGATGCAAATATGATAAGAGATGTCAGATTAATATTTGCCAGGGCCCCAGGTCCTTGTTTATTAAAGAAAAAACTATGCACTTTAACACACCAAAATCAGTCGTAGCAACGTGTCCGAATGCATAAATTATTCTTTCCAGAGCGTTCACCAGTTCATTCAGAACTAAAGCATTACTTATTAAATGTTTTAATATATATAAAAATACAGTGCTTAGGTTACAGAAAAGGTATTACAAAGTAAACATACAGTTACAATATAAGGCAGAACAGCTTCTTAAAATAAAAGTGGAAAATATAAAAGAAAACCTATACTTTACCAAATGCCATAGAATTTCCCCAGAGAGGTCACTGGTAAGAGACTATGAAATATCCCGTATCTGGTCTCAAATACTCCTCTGTTGACATCTGATTTTCATAATACTTGCCCAGACTTAAATTCAATTCTTTCCCATTGAACGGATATCCTGGGATGACACCTATTCTAAATAATAACCAGCACATATTTGTCATTGTTGCAATAAGACGATCAAATCATACCACACTCTACATGATTAAGGGGTGCCAATGACAGATATCAATTTCTCATGCAAAAATAGACGTTAGACTGTCGAATTTATATGCGTGTATGTGAAGTACACAGACACAACGGTGAAGATGGCAAATATCTAAGTATTAGAGAAATGAAGTTATGATTGTGTTTTTATATTGAGTCAAATGTAAACATCAGGAAAAAATTCTTCCAAGTAGTAAATGTCACCCAAGTAGCTAATTTACGACAGGGGTGGGCTTATGTGATTCTCAATGAAGGTGAGTTAGAATAAAAAGCCATATGTTTTAATTATGTGTGAAAATTAAACAAGAGGTGTGTTTTGGAATCAGACACATGAGTTCTCATCTTTCCTATGCCAGTGACCACTCTGGGAAAAACCTATGAGTTATGGTATGTATATATATATATATATATATATATATATATATATATATATATATATATATATATATATATATATATATATATATACACTGTATAGTGTTTGACAATGCTATACATTTACACGCCCGGGGCGTGTGGATTTAACCTCCGGGCGAGTAAATATTGGCCCAAGCAGCACACGTGTGTTTTTTTTAATTTCCCCCGCTCGCGCTGCTGTGTTTCCCGCGCTCGCGCTGGAGAAAAAAAAATAGCCGGAGGCGGGTTCATGTTGTTGGGGGAGATTACCCCGCCTCCGGCTCTCTGAGCAGTGCCTTCGCTCAGCAATACTTTCCCTTCCACGCCTGTCTGCCTCAGGCCCCTGCAGGGCCATCTGTCGCCTCTCCTCCCATCGGGCCATCCGCCCCCCCCCTCCCCACCCCACTCTCCCAGCCTCAGTGACCCCCCTCACCCCAATCTCTCCTGCCCTCCGTGACCCCCCCTCACCCCAATCTCTCCCGGCCTCCATGACCCCCCCTCACCCCAATCTCTCCCGGCCTCCGTGACAACCCCTCACCCCAATCTCTCCCGGCCTCAGTGACCCCCCCCTCACCCCAATCTCTCCCGGCCTCAGTGACCCCCCCTCACCCCAATCTCTCCCAGCCTCCGTGACCCCCCTCACCCCAATCTCTCCCGGCCTCAGTGAACCCCCCTCACCCCAATCTCTCCCGGCCTCAGTGACCCCCCCTCACCCCAATCTCTCCTGGCCTCCATGACCCCCCTCACTCCAATCTCTCCCGGCCTCAGTGACCCCCCCTCACCCCAATCTCTCCCGGCCTCAGTGACCCCCCCTCACCCCAATCTCTCCCGGCCTCAGTGACCCCCCCTCACCCCAATCTCTCCCGGCCTCAGTGACCCCCCCTCACCCCAATCTCTCCCGGCCTCCGTGACCCCCCCTCACCCCAATCTCTCCCGGCCTCAGTGACCCACCATTCACCCCAATCTCTCCCGGCCTCCATGACCCCCCGACACCCCAATCTCCCCCCCGACACCCCAAATCTCCCCACTGACTCCCGATCTCACCTCCAACTCCATGTCCCCAGCCTCCGTGACCCCGCGTGGCAGCTCCGCCAGGTCGGTGACCCGGATCAGCCCATCGTGAGAAGATGGTCTCCTCCTTCACCGACAGCCGCTGAGGCTGCCGCTGCCCCCATGTCCCGGCGTGTCTGACACCCGGTGACCAGCCGCATCACAAGCCCCCCCCACTCCTCTCTCCCCTGTGTCCGGATCCCTCACTGTCACCCGGTGACCCGCAGCGGCCGAGGGCCGACACCAGGCCTGCCGCTTCCTCGGCTGAGACCGGAGACCACAGCGATCCACGGTGTGTAGAGGGGGGAGGGGAGAGAGTGTGTGTGTGTGTAGGGGGAGTGTGTGTGTGTGTGTGTGTGTGTGTGTGTGTGTGTGTGTGTGTGTGTGTGTGTGTGTGTGTGTGTGTGTGTGTGTGTGTGTGTGTGTGTGTGTGTGTGTGTGTGTGTGTGTGTGTAGGGGGGGGAGAGAGAGACCACAAGTAGTCACCCCCACCCAGTCAGTCAGTCACCCACACAGTCACCCCCCCACCCAGTCACCCACCTACCCAGCCAGTCAAAGTCAGTCAACCCACCCATTCAGTCAACCCACCCAGTCAGTCACCCACCCCACCACCCAGTCAGTCACCAACCCACCCACCCACCCAATCAGTCACACCCACCCAGTAAGTCACCCCCCAAGTCAGTCACCCACCCACCCAGTCAGTCACCCCCCCATCCACCCATCCAGTCAGTCACCTCCCCCACCCACCCAGTCAGTCACCACCCACCCACCCAGTCAGTCACCCACCCACCCAGTCAGTCAAGTCAGTCAACCCAGTCAGTCACCCCCAGTCAGTCACCCCCCCACCCAGTCACCCCCCCCACCCACCCACCCAGTCACCCCGTCACCCCCCACCCACCCAGTCAGTCACCCCAAGGTCAGTCACCCCCCCACCCACCGAGTCAGTCAGTCACCCACCCACCCACCCACCCAGTCAGTCACCCCACCCACCCAGTCAGTCACCCCCCCACCCACCCAGTCAGTCAGTCACCCCCCCACCCAGTCAGTCAGTCACCTCCCACCCACCCAGTCAGTCAGTCAGTCACCCCCCCCCACCCAGTCAGTCAGTCACCCCCCACCCAGTCAGTCAGTCAGTCACCCCCCCACCCACCCAGTCAGTCAGTCAAAGGTCAGTCAGTCACCCCCCACCCACCCAGTCAGTCACCCCCCCACAAACCCAGTCAGTCACCCCAAGGTCAGTCACCCCCCCACCCACCCAGTCAGTCAGTCACCCCCCCACCCACCCAGTCAGTCACACAGTCAGAAAAAAGGTCACAGTGGGGAACATTATACACATGGGGACACTGGTCGGGCATGGTCTGACTTACCTGCCTGGTCCCTTCGAGGTCCTCCATGTGTGTGGGCTCCAAATGTTGGGGAGCGATCATCTGGGGGTTGGGCTCCAAAAGCTGGGGAGCATAAACAAATTTGGTGGACATCGGTGACGACTGCACCTCTGCCTGGGCAATTGCTCAACTGTGGCTCTCTGTGACTGCGGTCACAAGTGCATCCTCTGTATGTACCATCACCAGTCCCTGGGAACCGGTGCCTGGGCCAGACCCTATCAGGCTGCCCAGGAAGTACCTTGTTGCAGGGGACCCCCAGGCCGATCGCCTGCCGATTGCCTGGGACCCCTGGATGAAAAAACAAATCTTTGTGGACCGGTTGGTCCTCCTGCCTGATGGCTGTAGACTGCTGCTCATCTGGAAGCTCCATAGCTGTGTCTGTCATGGAACCAGAACTACCTTTCTGGCTCACCCCCTCTCTCCTTTGCAGCTTCTGCCTGTCAGATCTTATTCCCAGCTGCATGGAGTTTGCACACACATACTGTGCCTGTGTAACTTGCAACAATGTTGCATTTCTTGCCTCTGGGCATGGAATCAGTGAGCTGCTACTGCAGTTTCTGAGATCCTCACCAGAATGGGCTAGTCTGCCCCCCCTCCTGTTTGTTCAGACATAGTCTGCCCCTAGACTATTCCTTTACCCACACTGCCCCTCACTTCCTTTTCCATCCCGGAGACAGTGAGTTCAAGATCCTTCTCTGTTCACCCCCCATGGTGAGGCCATCTCTTTTTACCGGTTTCTAACTAATAATCACCACTACATACCATCCACAAGTATCTGTATCCTGCTGCCTTTTCCCAATAAAGTGGAGGAAATATTACAGGGCTTGGAGTGATTTAAAAGGGAACTGAGTTAATGCTATCGGGAGCCATTCACACACCAAACGTGACCCTGGCTTCAGAAAAGTAAAAAGAGGACCGTGTGCCTTGGGGACACACACAGAGGAGCTGCTACCCACAGCCTTTATGCTAAAGAAACAAGCAAGCAGCTTACACAGCAAATAAACAGCAGTCTCTCACCACCACAGTACAAGCATACTGCTCCACGTTGCTACACAGAGCCACCAGCCTCTACATAGCAAACAACTACAGCTTTATGCAAAGACAAGTGAGCAGCCTTACTTTGCTAATAAGAATACAGAATAGTCTCTGCACAAGCAGCAGCTTCACACTGCCAGACAGGGCAGCAAGCCTTATACAGCAAACTGCACACGGCCTGCAGCCTTACGGATAAGCAAACTACCTTGCACACAAGGCAGCAGCCTTGCAAACTGACAGTACAGCTTACACACAAACCTAATTGCCTTTCTCTGTCTGAGTTCACCCTCTGCACAGCCCCATAGTGAGGATCCACCATCTCACCTACCCCTGCGCACATCCCCACGGCCAGCGCCATCAAGGGCCACGCCACCGGACACCCGCCAGGACACGGGTCAGAGCCACCGGACACCTGTGAGTACAGCTACCCCTACACTGCAGGCTGCAGGACCCTGCTCGGCATCATCTGAGACAGACGCCCATCGCTGACACAGGTAAAAGACTGCACACCACACGCACTGGTTAAAGGCCTACACACACCTACAGCATGGCAGAACTCAGAGCCTCACCAGACATCACGCAGGAGAGCGATCACTCAGACACAGAGACCGCTGCGCAACTGCAACAAGCGCAGACAGACGCAAGGCCTAAACGGACAGTCACACTGACACAAAAGGCCCACGAAAAATATGAGACTGACATTGAAGCGCACCGCGCTAAATTAGAGTTGGCCTGGGAAACAACCACACTTGGGATATGCAATATCGCCGGCGCTGGTAACTATATACAACAGCTCGAGCAGGCAATAACTCAATTGAAGATAGATCACTCGCGCAATCAAGCACTGTCACAGGCGTATTTCACCTATCTAACAAGAACTTACACGGATGATAGCATACGAGCGCGCGACCTACAAAAGGCGATTGACCTAGAACGTGATGGCATCGTGCAAACCGCCATCACGGAAGCTGAGAATAAGAGAAAGGACCTTTTGCAGGAAACCGCATCGCAGCGCTCAAGCACATCCAGACACTCATCAAGATCAGCAAGATCAGCGCAATCTCACGCATCAAGCGCAAGCGCAAACGCTACCAAGGCGCGAGCCACCGCAGAGGCCGCACGTGCCAGGGCTGAATATAGTCGCAGAGAGGCAGCCATAAGAGCAGGAAGAGCGCGCATAGAAGAGGAGGAACAGACAGCCGCCGCTAACGCCGCCACAGCCGCCGCTACTGCCGCAGCCACTGCGCGTAGGAAAGCCGAATTTGATGCGGAACTAGAGGCGCTTAATCAAGAGAAGGAAGCCGCCGCCGCCATAGCCCAAGCTGAAGTCCTAGAAGCAGCCGCGCAACAGGACGGTGGGGAGCAACCGTACAGACGGATTGCCTCAGAGGATCCAGCCCAACGCACCGAATACTACGTAAGGAGCCTCTTCAGTGTAAACACCAGCGCACCATCTCAACACGGATGGAGTAACTCCACAGACACCGAAGACTTGCTAGGCCCACGAGGAGAAGATGCTGTTCCTTCAATGGTACATGCTGCCTGGGATAGCCACAGCCGCAACAGTGATCCACACGCCAGCGCGCACACGGGTGCACCACAACAGGCTCGCAATTCAGGTACACCCACGCGGGAGAAAACAGCCCCTCACACTGGCCAGCAGCCATCACACGTCCACGTCAAGGAAGAGGCGACCGCACAGACCTTCCCAGCAACTACCTCAGAACGGGACAAACATGCCGATGCCTCAGGCCTGACAGACATAGTCAAGTACATGATCCGGCGTGACCTGGTGCAAGCAGGACTCACCAGCTTTGACGACCACCCTGAGAACTACCGGACGTGGAAGTTCACGTTCAAAGACGCAATCAACAGCTTGGACTTCTCAGCAAGGGAAGAGCTCAACTTGCTATTCAAGTTCCTGGGGAACGAATCCAGAGAGCACGTGAATAGACTGCGGGCGGCCAACGCGCACCAACCCCAAGTAGGTCTTGACCTAGTGTGGGAAAGGCTAGAAGAGTCCTACGGCAGCCCGAAGCAGTCGAGGATTCGCTCTTCAAAAGAGTCGACAGCTTCCCTAAGATCACAACCAAAGACTACTCGAAGTTACGAGAGCTCGGGAACCTGCTGCAAGAACTGAAGTTTGCAAGGAAAGACCATTCCTTAATAGGTCTCAACGTCCTAGACTCAGCTCGTGGAGTGAGACCCATCCTGGAGAAGCTACCCTTCAACCTCCAAGAAAAATGGATTTCACAAGGCTCCAAATACAAAAGGGAGAAACAAGTCGTCTACCCCCCATTCTCAGTTTTCTTGAGCTTCATTCGCGAAGCAGCCAGGACAAGGAACAACCCCAGCTTCTTCTTAGGTGCGCAAACCACACACAATGCAAGCAGCCTGAGGACAGAGAGACCAGTGGCGAGATACGGTAACACCCAAACACCCATCTCGGTCCACAGGATGAACGTGCCTCCCATGACCCAAACTACTCCCAATCAGTCGGTCGCCGGAGACAAGAAACCAAGGGACCTTAACAAAGAATGCCCTATACACAGAAGGCCGCATCCGCTTAACGAGTGTATCAGATTCAGAATGAAACCCATAGAGGAGCGAAAGAACTTACTCAGGGAATGGGGAGCTTGTTTCAAATGTTGTGCTTCCACAACTCATTTATTCAAAGACTGTAAAGAAGAAATCAAATGTACGGTGTGCGAAAGTGACAAGCACGTGACATCGTTACACCCAGAGGCATTGACACCGCACCAACTCAACAACCCATCCTCCGTAGCGTAGCATGGCGGGGAGGAAGGAGAAGGAGAAACAACATCCGTCACATCTCAGCGCACTTAGGTTTGCGGAAAAGAAGGTGACAAAATGTCCTGCTCCAAAATATGTCTTGTCGCAGTGCACCCCCAGGGACAACCTGAGAAGGCTATTCGGATGTATGCAATCCTCGACGACCAAAGCAACAGATCATTGGCGAAGACGGAGTTCTTCAACCTATTCAACTTACAGGACAATACCTCACCCTACACCCTCAGAACCTGTGCAGGGTCAACTGAGTCAACAGGGAGAAGAGCAAGCGGTTACGTCATACGTTCGGTGGATAACAGTGTGAAGATAGCTCTCCCCACACTCATCAAGTGCAGCCACATGGCCACAAACAGGGACGAGACTCCCACACCGGACATGGCACGCCATTACCCGCACCTCAGAGGAATAGCCAACAGCCAAGATCTTGCTGCTGCTCGATAGGGACATCATGAGGGTACATAAAGTCTGTAAACAGCTTAACGGACCCCACAACGCGCCATACGCTCAAAGACTTGACCTAGGATGGGTGATAGTGGGCAACGCGTGCACCGACAAAGAGCACGGACGAGACTATGTTGACGCCCGCAGAACGGTGGTAACAGAATGTGGACACACATCCCTCTCTGAACCATGTCTTGGCCATCTCCAAGTGACCGAAGGGCCAAGTGAAGAGAAAAGACAAGGTCATAGCCCTGAGGTCAACAAAAACATCCTTGCATCGGGGGGTTGTGACAATGGCCTAGGATGCTTAGCGGTTCAGATAACCAAGGATGACGAGTCGACTCCACTGAAGGAAGAAAGTAACCTCCCAAAGGTGACCGACAAAGGGGTCATCCAAAAGACAATAAACAATCGGACAATCCTCCCGCGAGCAATGGCATGGCTAGGACGTACAGTCGTTCCTCTCCACAGAGTATCCAGCGATAAAGCAGCCAGCTGTCACGGCTGGCATAACCGCAAAGGACTGCGCCCTACAGGTGAAGCCACAGTGTCAAAAGGACTGTTCGTTCACACACGTAAGAGGAGACAGTTGCAGAGACATTTCCCAAAAGGATTTACAAGGACAAAAGAGACTGTTCTTCGTCATGTCCAGGGAGAGAACAACCTCCTGAGGCAGTCAACAAAGAGACACAAAAGCGTTTCACCAAATTACGTGGAGATGTTCTCGTGCAAGAGAAAAGCACCGATGACCTACGGTGCACAGCGTTCCAGATGACAAGGGACAACGACAAGCAAACACCATCGAGGGAAGAGAGAGGATTCCCGAGGTTAACAACCAAGGAGCTCTCCAAAGACGGACCAGGCAGTTGGGTGAACCCGCTACCATTCCGTTCACCAAGAAGGCGCTTCCCAAACAATGGAGAACATGCCATCTCTAGGTTCACTTCGCACCTCTGCGACCTACAAAGGAAACCAGAGACCAAAAACAACTTTGTGGCCTTCATCCAGAAGATATTCCTTACCGGCCACGCAAAGCCAGCACCTCTAATGAAGAAAGGTGAAGAATGCCGGTACCGCCAATCATCTGGGGCCTACCACCCTCAGGAACCCGATCAAATCCGGGTAGTGTTCAGCCCCAGCACTCAGTTTCAGGGAGTCTCCCTGAACGACGCCCTCTTTACTGGACTAGATTCGACAACCAGTCTTCCAGGAGTGTTGTTCCGCTTCCGCAAGGGGCCAAAAGCCATCTCCTTCTGCCAAACGCCAGGTGATAGAGCGACAGGCTACCACGACTGCATACCTACAAGGGGATGCGTTCTGTGGGTAAAACTACAGAAACAGAAAGACTGTTCTCTCACAAGGCTAAAAGGAAACAGTGCCAGAGACTTTTACACAAAGACATTGTGGTGCAACCAGCAAACCTGGAGCTGTGCATCCACCCTGCATCCTTTGCCAAAGAACCTTAACCAAGGTACCTTGATACCAGTGATACCGGCCGGTGTCACATCGCTATGTGGACATGGACTCTTGCATCGTTTGAGAATGTGATGTTATCTTTGTTATGCATTGCAAATATGTTCCACATAGTCTGTTATATAGTGGTATCTACAGATACCAGACGGGGAGTGTCATGGAACCAGAACT
Organism: Ascaphus truei; assembly: GCF_040206685.1. Taxonomy (NCBI): domain Eukaryota; kingdom Metazoa; phylum Chordata; class Amphibia; order Anura; family Ascaphidae; genus Ascaphus; species Ascaphus truei. Next base: position 89,042,453 of record NC_134488.1, read on the forward strand.
ACCTTTCTGGCTCATCCCCCTCTCTCCTTCTGCCTGTCAGATCTTATTCCCAGCTGCATGGAGTTTGCACACACATACTGTGCCTGTGTAACTTGCAACAATGTTGCATTTTTTGCCTCTGGGCATGGAATCAGTGAGCTGCTACTGCAGTTTCTGAGATCCTCACCAGAATGGGCTAGTCTGCCCCCCCTCCTGTTTGTTCAGACATAGTCTGCCCCTAGACTATTCCTTTACCCACACTGCCCCTCACTTCCTTTTCCACCCCGGAGACAGTGAGTTCAAGACCCTTCTCTGTTCACCCCCCATGGTGAGGCCATCTCTTTTTACCAGTTTCTAACTAATAATCACCACTAGTGATACCATCCACAAGTATCTGTATCCTGCTGCCTTTTCCCAATAAAGTGGAGGAAATATTACAGGGCTTGGAGTGATTTAAAAGGGAACTGAGTTAATGCTATCGGGAGCCATCACACACCAAACGTGACCCTGGCTTCAGAAAAGTGTCGCTGGCAGGGTCTGCAGGGATCGCTGACTGTGTCTTTTCCTGTAGCTGCTGCACGGCTGCTGGCTGCTTGAATTCAGGGGACAGCAGCTCACCGGTCGTCTTCTCTGTAGCTAGGGGATGTTGCCCCAGACTAGGGTTACTGGATCGGGGGGCACCAGGAATTGCAGCGGGGTCACTACCCACTTCTCTGCCTGTGGCCATGCTGGCACACAGGTGGTCGCCATTTTGGAGGCCATGAGGCATGGCACCCACGTGGCACCATCCTCCGCCATCATGGTGGCTTGCAGGGAGGCATGATCCCCAGCATCAGCTTGGCTGATCTCTCCCTCAGCCACATTGGCATTCAACTGACACTCTGGGACTAGAGTGTCAGCTCCTGGACTACCCGGCTCACAGGCGCACCCGTGGGGGTTAAGACCCACTTCTCGGACTGTGTCCATGCCAGCAAACAGCCCTCCACCACTGGGGTGGACATAAAGCAGGGTCCCAGGGTGGGGCCCTCCTCAGCCAGCATGGTGGCTTTCATGGGGATACACTCTCCGGCATCAGCGCGGCTGATTTCTCCCTCGGCCCCTTCTCAGCTGACTCTGATACTAGAGTGTCAGCTCTTGGGTGTGCCCGATTCACGGGCAATCCTGCAGGGGTTAAGACCCGCTATTCTGACTGTGCCCATGCCGGCACACAGTCCTCCACCACTGGGGTGGACCCAAGGCAGGGCACCAGAGTGGTACTTTCAGCCTGCACAGAGGCTTCCCTGTGGGCAGCATCACTTGACTCAGTGCAGCTGCCCTCTCCAGCAACTCCCTTGGCGCTAAGCTGCTCCCTCCCCTGCTCTGAGACTAGAGGGGGTGCAACTACCGATGGCACTAGCTCCACCGGCACACCTGCGGGGTTCTGGACCTGCTGCTTGGGCTGTGTCTTGTGGGACACACAGCCCTCCACCCTCTGAGTGGATGCAGCACCGGTTGCCCTTCCGGGGACCACGAGGCATGGCACCATCCTCAGCCAGCACAGTGGCTTTCAGGGAGACAACATCCCCAGCATCAGCATGGCTGATCACTCCCTCTGCCACCCTGGCCTTCAGCTGACTCTCCAGGAGGAGAGTGTCAGCTCTGGGGAGTGCCTGATTCACTGGCACTCCTGCGGGGGTTACGACCTGCTTCTGGGACGGTGCCCCCGTAGACACACCATCTGCTGCCTTGGCGCTCAGTATCACGGCCCAGGGTGCCCCAGCCCTCTCTCCAGGGGGGAGGAGGGCAATGCGTCCCGCAACGCGCTCTACTACTGGGCAGAACTGCATCTTCTGCTTTACCGTCGCATTTGAACGCAACCGGGAATAGAGTGTTAGCAGTTCGCATACCGTGGTAAGAATGGCTTCAGGGGGAGCCACAGGAGGGTTGAGGTCCCCCTCCAAGACACTCTTGAGGGGCTCGCTCTCCGGGCTCACGGTCCGGCCGGTATTGGTTAGGACCACTACCTCAGGAGTGCATTCAGCCCCGCGGGCTTCATGCCACTCCAGTTCCTTTTCTAGGGACGCCCTAGACTACCTATGCACTGGCAGCATATAGCTTTTACATCGGGCAGTCACAGCTGCCCGATTCCAGGACCTGTACCATCCAGACCGAAGCGCCTGGGTAGTGGCCGCAGCTTCTTCCCCAGGAGTGCAGTCAGCCCCGCGGGCTTCCTGCCACTCCAAGTCCTGGCATAGGACTACCATGGGGCTGCTGTGGGTAGGCAACCCATACATCTCACACCGGCCAATCACAGATGCACGATCCCAGGACACATACCTCCCTGTTCGGTCTTCTTCTTCTTTCAGGCACTAATAACCTAAGTGACACTTGTGACGATAGCCTGTCACAGGTATTAAGGTTACACAAATCACTGGGTTGAACTGAACGAGGCTTAGATATAATAAAGTATATTTATTCCTTTGGATAGGTGAACACATGAATAATACAGTAACAGACAAGAAGTACACTTACTTTGGGGATGGGGAATGAGAAGTATGAAGCATAGCAATTCTCTCGCAATCAGGTCACAATTCAGATGATATCAGAAGACAAAGGATAAAGGGTGGACAACAGTTTATAAACCTTTTGTGCCCTATCCTTAACATTGAGTACAGTTGTTTGGTCTTCAATTAACTCTAGCCACTCATTGACGTGGGAACACATCTTGACACATGCCCCCCTGCTAGTTGGTACATGCGCAGTAGAGCTCTGGGGTCTCATTTTGGTAACCCCTCCTCTGCATCAGGAATGCCAGCTAGTCTACCAGTTTGGATTCCTGGCAGGATATTCTTTGTTGTGAGGTGTGAACTGGAACACTTGAAGACTGCTCTAGTTTGAGTAATCTCCGCCCTCATGCAAACAGTGGAGGTGACAAAATCCTTTGAACCATACTTAAGTCTTAGACATTGGGTCGCATTTCTGGCCATATGCTACCCTGGTATGCAAAGGAATTTCCTCTGGGTTTTACCCATACATTGAAACACAGTATGAAAGATAAAACATAAACATATTAAAAAATTCGGTTCCGTTGGGTCCAGCAGGTCCAAACTTTCCAGTTCTCAATGCCGGAACTGGGACACCCTATGGTCCAATTTGAGACTTGCTATGACCTTCGGAACCGAAGATACACAAACACACTTTAAACCGTTTCACATGTTAATACAAAAATCTCCGCTGTAAATTAAATCACGGTTTTTCACTAAATCCCCATTGAAAACAACGGGCTCCGCCGCCATAGACTTTCAATGGCAAACCGCCGCCGTTGGCGGCTATGGGAATCCGCCGCCATAGACTTTCAACGGGGCGACGCCGCCGTTGAAGTCAATGGGGGTTTTCCGCCATAGCCGGTCAATGGGGTTTGGCCGTCGTTGGAGTCTATGGGAAAAGTCCCGAACTTTCAAGGGGGTCCATACTCCGTCGGGTTGGTCCAAGAGGGTCAAGGATGGTTCTGCAGCGATGCCCGAGCAGTGACTACAGATACCCCAAACCCTGATCCTCTGGGCCCTCCGGAACCGGAGCTATGGATTACCAAATTTCAGCTTTTGACACTTTCCCGTTTTCCTGAGCCGTTTCTGCCGCTGCCGCCATTGGAACCTATGGCGTGACCCGCTGTTCTCGGTTCGACCCTTATTGGGGGTCCAGGATACGGGGACCCGGTTGCGGTCGAGTGGGGGGAGGTGTAGGAACTAGGGGCAGAAAGAATTTTATTTCTAGGTGCTCTAGAACTGTTTATTCCCACGCCACTTGTCGTTGAACTTGACTTGTTAAGTGATCAAAGCTCTCCTATTGAAAATGTATCCGCTTTGCGGTTAAGCGGTTTGGATGGCAGCCAACTCGTTCCTGGAAAGCTCTTTCGAGGATTCTCCATTGAAGTCAATGGGCCCATTGACTTACAATGGGAAACCGCCGCTCTTCCTCTCGGACGCCATCTTCTGGTCTTCTCAGGAAACAGGACTCAACAGCAAGATTCGCCATTGAAACACATGGAGCCTCAATGGCGGCCTATGGGAGCCTGCAAAATGGTGCCTGAAAAGGCGGGAAAATTACACAAAGGGCTATAATCACTAAACAACTATTAACCCTTGTGCTCCCGGATGGATCCTAGTGTGTGTGTGATGCAGACACTGATTAAACCAGATGTTACAATAAAACAGGGGAACAGGGGGATACACATTAACATGTCATAACAGGGGTTAAATCACAGTTCTGGACCTCAGCCCAGTTAGCCCCTTGTCTCCCTGGTGAGGTCAGGGGATGGCCAAATGGGGTGTAACCCAATTAATACCGGGCCACCCCCTCTCTCCCTCTACAACACTGAACAGTGTGATTCCCTGCTAAGTATAGCGTGTTTTTCGAAACTACTTGTTTTGAGAGCTTGCAATCCACAAGCTCACTCTGTCCTATAATTCCCCGCAGGAAGTTATAGTGCAAAGCCCTATGATCCCACCAGCTGCCACCAGTAAATAAGCCTGTGACGGGAGCGCAGGCCAAATACTGTACACCTTTATATTTAAAGGATCAGTCACAAGGCAAAACAGGCAGTAAAATAAATTTCGGTTTATTCGGATAAGACCTCGGAAACACACAGAAATACAAGAAACACAGAATATACACACTTACTGGGGTCTTGGGAAGAGATCTACCCTTTCCTAGTTGCAAGGCGCCTGTTCAGCAAAGGCTTACCTTGATAGGACCTTGGTTCTGGGCTCCTGGACTGAAATCCAGCCTGCTGGCTAGGCCTCCCCATGCTTCCATGTGTGAATAGCTCTTTCACAGAAGCATCTTTTGAGAGGCCCGCCAGCAGCTGCTTGTCTTCAGATCTCCAACAGGAAAAAGATAGAGAGCTGCTTTTACTGCACGCTCTTATATAGGCTGAATTCCTATCTAAATCATTGAGGAGTGTAATAGCCAATTAAAGCAGGGATTGAAATTACGCATTCCCTGATAGGAGGGATAAATTAAAAACTTGCCAATAGAAACCTTCCTTATCAGTTTTGACATCCAGGGCCGTTTTTTCTCTGGCTCCGCGGTGTCTAGTAAAACAAAGACATCCTACAGTAATCTGAACATCCTGCTCACCAAATGGTTTCCCCCCCTCTGCCATTCCTCTCCTCTCTGAACTATGGAATCTATGCAAACTAGCTAGCATCTTCCATATGGCTGTGCTTTCTGTATAGAACCTTATAGTAAACATTAAAACACAATATAAAGTACACTTCCTTACAGGATATACTTTGGGGGACAGTATACTTATAAGGGAAATCAATTGGGGAGATTTGGGACTTGGAATCCCTATCTGAGCTGGGGCATTGAAATGCTAATCCACATGTAATTCACATGCTAATTCAAACTGCCTTTTGTCACGAACCTGGGTTTAAATCACAGGACAAACACAATGTATTGCAGTTTTAAAACACAGAGAACCAACATTTAGACCCAAGAGCTGACACTCTCAGCCCATACCATATGGTTTCAGGGGCAGCCAGCCGGGCTCCACCTTTATTAATGAAGGCCGGCTATGCTGACCGCGACAGACACATTTTGCTAGAACAGATTTGTGTGTTAAGTGTATAGTTTTTATTTCATAAATAGGGACCTTAGACTGCAAATTTCATATTTGATATTTTTTGGGTGGTGGCATTGAGTAGATATGATTGTAATCAAGAAAGGGTTAATATTAACCCATTTGAAGTAGCTTGCGGAGGCGAAAGGTGAGTTGGCTAGAGTAGCCGTGTGTATTAACCCTGGTTGAATAGATAAATCACGTGCTCACAAGTGGGCTGTCCGTGACAGATGGTATATTGGGACAGATTGAGGGGAGATATTGTTCATTTGAGGGACCTTTGCAGAAGGTCAAAAGTGGGGCAGCTAAAGATCTGTGTATTAACCCTTGTGTCATATGCAAGTCACGTGCTCACACGTTTGCCGTATGTGACACCTCATATCAATAAAAATGTAATAAAAAGTCTATACTAGAGGGTTGGGGTGATGGAGCAGCATGTAGGCGAGGTCAGTTAAGAGTCCACACAATGCAATTTAGGGTAAACCAAAAACGTTGAGTGGTTTATTTCTCCACAAACAGAACAAAACATTGAGCACACTGTCCCTTTAAGGAAAAACAAAGCATAAAAAGAAAACCTACTCCATGTTAGGAGACTTACAGTACAGGCCCTAACTATCTGACTGGCTGGATAGGCCAGCTACCAGTCCAAATCATGTAAAACAATACCAGGGAACAATATATAAAGTCCTTAACTGAGTGTGCTGGGCTGGCATCTCCAGTTTCTCCAGGTTAACATCAGAGGCAGGCATTGTAGTCCTACTGCTCCCAGGAAGTCTCTTGTCCAAATTCTGTGCAGGCTTCTCTGTAGTGCGGAGCTTTGGGTTCCTCACTGTTCCCAGGCAAATCCCTCTAGTGAACAAGAAGCCTGGATCCCTGGTGGCTGGAGCTTGGTTGGTGCTAGCTCTGAATCCCAGCTGGGTCACAGGCAATCCTCTGTTACCCTCTGTTACCCTCCTCTCCTGCAGACCAGGAACCGGAACTCTAACAGGGACTCTGATAGGTGCTCACTCCCTGCCTTTTATACCCTGTTTATTTCACACACCTCAGACAGCTCAGGCAGGAAACCTGACACCAGTGTATAGTTTCCTAATCCTTGTAGAGGTATTTAACTCATTCACTCCCTTACAGTTGGTTATACATATACAGTATGTGGAATTCCTACCATAGTTATAACGGGGAAAGGAATAGATATGTGAAGAGGTTATGAATGTAAATGTGAAGAACATTTTGGAAAGAAGCTGAGCTCAGGAAAAGATACAAATGACTATAGGGAAAGGTTTTTTTTATGTTGCCCTGTAGAAAAAAAAATCATAACAGCAATGCAGACTGAAGACAGGAATCCACCATAACTTCTCCTTCCGTGCACCCCAAAACTGGAACAACCTACCATAGACTCTCACATCCACCACCAGTTTAAGTTCTTTCAAATCTAAGGCTGTCTCACATTTTAACCTGGTCTGTAACTGTTTCATACGCTCATAATATATATTTTCTTTAACTGTGCACGCAATGTCTTGTATATAATGTATACCCTGTTCATTTATGTAACTGTACTTGTAACCATGTATTATTTGTTTTACTCTGTGCCCAGGACATACTTGAAAACGAGAGGTAACTCTCAATGTATTACTTCCTGGTAAAATATTTTATAAATAAATAACATTTACTAGCACATTACATTTACAGTATGTAGTGCTGTCAGTATACAGTATATATAATTGCACAAAGCAGAACAGTACAACAGCAGCACAGATTTATGCCCCACAAAGCTTAGAATCAAATCTTGAATTTCTGCAATCCAACAAAATATCTTAAATCATATCTAGGTTTGCAAAAAATAACTGTGTAGTTGCATTAAAATGTAAGAAATTCATTGGAAGAAATACAGTAGATGTAATCCATTACCCTGATTCATATGACTAAAGTCAAGATCCGGACCAAAATTTATGCCAATGCATGTTTTTAAATATGCCCTTTAGGTAAAATAAAAAATAACAGAAAAAGCACAGATGTACTGTCAGAACATATTAGGAATTTAAAGTAAGTGTTATATCTATGTCCCTGAAGGCAGACACAATGGCAGTATTGTTGTTCATTGCATTATATTTAATAGTACATTCTCAGCATTCATAAATGGAATAAAATTGTGCCAATGCCGATGTTCTGCATCATAGAGCTTCACTGCTAGGTAACAATACAGAAAGTTCATTAAAAAAAAGTGGGTGTCTGCAGGCCCCACAGTGCACCAGTACCCCAGGGTCTGGAGGCCTCCAGGTGGTCCCTGCCAGGCACTGTGGGCCTCCAGGAGTCCCCGCGGGTCACTGTGGGCCCCAAATGGGATCCACGGGTGGGCCCACGGATGTCTGGGAGTCCCCGGGTCAGCCCCACAGTTGTCTGAGGCCACTGGGTGGTTTCCACGGGGGTCTGGGGGCCCTCGGGTGCTCCCTGCGGGTCCACGAGCCCCCACAGCTGTGGGCCCCCCGGTTCTTCCCCGTAGGTGTCCCCCGTGGGTCCACTGGTGGGACCTGTGGGCGTCCATGGGTCCTCAGGTGGTCCTTGTGATGTCACATTTGGGCGGGAACTGGTTTAACAGCCATCTGATTGGCTGTTAAAACCATGTGCCGACTTAAAATTTTTTTTTTAACAAAACACCTCGGTTGGGATCTACCATCTTCCAAAATCCCACGGTCACATCACTCACAGGATTTTCACATGGGGATACCGGCACCCCATAACGGGGCCTGTAACTCAGGAAGTAGGGAGTCCCGAACCTGAAACCAATGCTGTTCAGCTCCGGAGACCCCCTGCTACATTAGTGAAATGTTAGAATGTTAATAAACCCCCCACGATCGCCTATGAGAGGCGCGCAGTTAGAGTGACTGATTCAGCCTCTTACTGCGCGTCTATTACAGAAAGGCAGACTATGGTAGCATTCACACAGCAGGGAGCCCTGCTGTGTTACTCTGGTGAATCTCGTAACCTGCCACTGAACAACTCGGGTCCACCATGCGGGATCACGAAAATGTAGCCGGATAAATTTTATAATAAAGGCCGCTGCAGCTGTAGAACACGCGTATGCACAAATTAACAGCATATGTGTTTCATACGGTTTACATAGAACACACATGCACACTGCCAAAGCAGCACAGTGTAATTAAAGCATCTTTCTTTTTGATTATTTTACAGGTGAAACTGTACAAGAGCGAGCCAAAAGAAGATGCCGGTTAAAGAAGATTATATTATTGTAAGAAGATTGTATTATTTCACAAAGTCTTTATTATTTATCTGTAAACTCTAATTTACTCTAATAAAAATGTCATACTTTGTAGTCATCTGAATGATTTTTTTTCGCATTGAAACAGTGTATGGGAGTAGGGGGGAGGGATACATTGCATTTAGATTAAGGACACGTTAGCACACCACCTATCGTTACTCCATTTTGCAGCAGTGGTGCTGTTGCGGTCGCGTTGCCGCATTATGCAAATAAATGCCAGGGATTTACACTTCGTTTGGGCTGCACTGAAAGCAATAAGTCTGGTTACATCTGCATATTTTATTATTTTTAAATAAGGTATTTTAGTTGCAGGCTTAGCTTGATACCTTGTATTAAATCAAATGAGAGTTCTTCATAGATATATATAGCTGAGTTGTAGGGCCATTTGCTATATAGACAAAGAAGACAATGGAGCTTTGCAAAAAACAAAACAAATGAAATACAAATGACTAATGGATAAGAAGCAAACAGTGACCCACTGTGAGTTCTAATTTACATGTCGTAACCCAGAATCCTTAGCTGTAATGAAAGAATTGTACACTCAGAGAATTTGGGGAAACGCAAGTTTGTAGACCTGTCTGAGACACGTGAATCTCCTCATAAGTGGTATTTTTATTTGCTCTTTGTCACTTTTTATTCACCATAATTTACATTGTGTACCTGGTCTCTTTGCAAAATCTGGTCTGGTCTGATTGCAAAATCTTCCCCCGTGAGTATTTCTTTAAAACTTCTGGGTTTTTTTGTTTTTTTTTAATCTTCTTGTACTTCTTCTTTGATGTACAGTACCAGGTGTGCCCTCTCTGTCAACTTCCAGTGCTGTACAAGGGCCTGGCCCTTTCATATGGGCAAGGGCCGTTGCATAATACGTAGGAAATGAAAACGGGTAACAGCAAACTTTCTTAGCAACAGTTTCTTAAAATAAATAAAATTTCTTAAACTAAAAGGATAAAAAAAAGGATAACACATCATATAGATATCCCTACACAGTACATTACGCAAATACTATAGGCTTTCTCCTAGAGAGGTCACTGGTACAGAAGACAAGATATTCCGTATTTGGTCCCAAATACACCTCTGTTGAAATCTAATTTTCATAATCTTTCCCAGACTTAAATACATTCTTTTCTCATGGAACCAGCATAATCCCACCCCTGCCGTAAATCAGATGTTAGATTGACAGTTTTATGAAACAGTAAAAAAAAACTTTTACAAACTACGTTTAACTCCTATTCAATATCTAAATGTATTCATAACTTTCCTGAACTAACACTTACACACACGTGTGTCATATCAATACATTAAGGCGCTCATGGAGGACACAATGAGACTAAATATGACCATCTTAATCCTACAAAATCTCTTAAACATACAGTGTGTGATGTCAGACCATGCCCCTCGGTGACACGATTACAGATTTGTAACTCTTATTATGCAGAAGAGATGACATCACATGATATTCTCATTTTTAATAAAGTCCTTCAATGAGGGCATAACCGGTGGGTCACCTTTCTCTGGAATGTACCAGCAATCACTCACACAAATGTTGCTTTCTTTGAAGCCAACAGACCAGTATCTGTTCAATGTTTACGACCCTCGCTAAACCCCACGTGTCACTTTTAGTGGGCTATCCATGACAGGCTCCCCCAATTAATTTCGGTTTGAAGTACAGCATCCACCCATGACAAGCCTGGACCTGTCATAACCCAATATATGGTATTTTTAAACCCAAGTTGTACTTTTTTAACCCCTGAAGCACCAGATGGATTAAAATACATAATATTTCATGACATTATCATGACAGTCATTAATATACTTCATGGGATTTTAATTGATACTTTGAGATGGCGAGAAATAGAGTTTCTAACGAGCCTCTATGCTTCAGCCATGAGAGAGCTATAATGTAGATAAGACAAAGAAGACCACAAAATGCAAAACCAAAGAGTTAAGCAAGGTATTTAGAAAGGTTAAAGAATATATAGGGAATACAGTACTTTTAATAAGATAAGATTTCTGTGAATAATGTTCTGAGAAATGTAGGAGTTCAATAAGCCGCCAACTGTATGATTAAAGTTGGACACAGACAGAGTAAGGATTATGTATCTGCAAACATTGCAGTTAAGAATTAGGGTAAATTAGATTATATAATGTACATTTTTTGTCTTTATTGGGTCTTAAGCTGATGCAAATGCGGAATAACAGAAAATTAGGACATTGCAGATGATGTTTTAATACATCAGTTTAAAGCAATAGCTAATTTTCTTTACAATTACATTGGTAAATAGTATTGATTGTACTTTCCAGAGCAATGATGTTGATGAGTAATTAATATAAATAATTATAATAATGATTAAGCTTTATACTGCAGTATAGGGCTTTTTTAACACGTTGATGCTTCAGCGAGTATACATTGCCAAAGACACAGGGAGATAAAGTTAGTGACTTGCCCAAAATCATATTGAACTGACACTGGGGTTTTGAACTCACCTCAACCGTTTCAAAGGCAGTAAGATTACCATTAGACATGGGGTGCGCAAACTGGGGGGGTGGTGACATTTTCTGGGTGGGGAGGGTGCGGCGCTTACAAAGGCCTGTGCTCTTCCCTATAACATTTAAATAAAATGTCGGGGGGGGGGTGGGGGGGCGTGCAAGTTCTCTGGTCTCTGCATGCTCTTACACTGTTCTCCGGCGGCTCCTGGAAACACGTCGCCATGACAACACGGCATCAAATGGCAACGTGTTGCAATGACAATGCGACATCACATGACATTGTCAAGTCAAATGACGCCGCCGGTACCGGAGAAAAGGAAAGAGGGGGCGCGGAAGACCAAGCAAGGGGGCGGAGAGAAAAAAAAGTTTGTGCTCCCCTGCATTAAACAACAAGAGAAAATGGTAGATGGCGGTGCAGCTGCCTTGGAGAAAAATATGAACCAGAACTGCCAACTTGCTAAGTACAAAAATGTATTAGTGGCACATATAAAAACAGCAAAGTAACACTCTAGTTAGCTGTTTTTATATGTGCCACTAATACATTTTTGTACTTAGCAAGTTGGCAGCTCTGGTTCATATTTTCCTCCAAGGCAGCTGCACCGCCATCTACCATTTTCTCTTGTTGCCTCATCTCTCTGGTAGGAGCACGCCGACAGCTTCCGGATCTTCATGGGATCACAAGTGAGTAACTTTTAGTTGCTGTACACAATATATAATTTACTACAATCAAGCTTTGGTTAGCCACCTACAACCATATAAGATATACCTGTATTAGGCTGTTGGCTGTTACATGGTGGCTTTGTTTGACCCATGCAATTGTGGAACATGGATCTTTGGGCTTATTAAGCTGATATGTTTGGAAGGAATGGAGATATTTTTATATTGTGAGTTTATACATGGACGTTTCCTGGTCAGCATCGCTGGGGGCTTGTGGCTCTACCCTTTTACCCCTGCATTAAACAACAATTTCTTCCATTATACAGTAGATAAAAGATAAAATATAAAACAAGCAATATTAGTGTATTATTATCCTGGCAATGAGTAGGGATATACCCCAATGTCCATCTCGCTCTTTGTTGTGCTGGTTACGGGAGACACTTTGCACAGTGGTCTCTCCGGTTCCACAGATAACGGGGCAGGTGATTCCTTATCTCCAGCTTCACTGGTGTGGTCCGCCGGCTGGGGCATCACCACAGCTGGGTGTTGGTCATGGGAGGCACTAAGTAACTTCTCCCTGAAGACAGCCTGAACTTCAGCAGTACTCATATTGATATAGAGTCCCGGCTCCTCCTCCTGGTGAACAGAAATGGCTGATGACTGCTCAAAACTCTCGCTCCCCCTGGTGGAATTTAAAGGAGGGGCGGCACACTCTTTCACGTTATGGCCCCTAATTGGCTCTAAGTCCGTCACAGTCTCTGAGGGCGCGGCTACAGCTTTCGCGCCATACCTCCCCGCAGGGTGTGGTTTTCTCTTTGGCGCAGACCCTCTCCAGGACTCCTGACCAAGTTAACAGGCTATCCCTTCTGGCATCCTACCAACTAGCACTGCCTCAAGGTGACTCGGTCAGCTATAACCCGGCTCCAAACCCCTCACTCCTTTCAGGCCCCTAGGTTGTCCCTGCGAACTGACAATATCCCGTCAGCCCCTCTGACCACCCCTAGGTCCATCCCTACGCAGCACAAAGTGGCAGCAGACACTCTCCCTGTTTCCCAGTGTGCCTAGCTAGAGCCTGTCCTGTTGACAGATCTGATCTCAGCAGCTCGCCTCCAAATGTAACGGTGTTTCTGGCCCGGCCTGACCCACCCAATCTCACATTGGCCCCTGTGGTCTAACCGGACCCCATTACAGTGTAGATATGCCTGATGGTGCACCTGTTGGCTACAGGACTCCTGAGTCTCCCGCATGATGGTGTGTGGGGAGGACCCGTCAGACAGACCGCTGAGGTAGTGTGCTGAGTCTCACCTAGTTCCAGTGCAGCGCCTCCACCTCACCAGGGTCCCTGCGTCCGCATGGGGATGATCCTGACGAGGAACTCCTCGGTGGTGCAACCTCCTGTGTAATCATTGGACTCTCACACACTGGGGTTTGTCTGATCAGCTCCATCTTTATTGTCACGGTGGGCATAGCTGCCCTCCACAATGGGTATATTCAGCCAATCATCTCGCCCGTGCTCCCTTTAGGTAGGTATATCACCTAGATCAGGGATTCACTTATTCCCGCAGGAATCACTGTCCTGTGCCAGGTCCCTGGACACAGCCTCCCATGGAGTTACTATAACATAACTGACACTCTGATAGAACTTGAACTCCTTCCTCAGCTCTGACAAGAGCTGGAACTCTTCCTCAACTGAACTAACTCTTAGACACAGTGCTGTGCCTTATGTAACTTCTGAGGCTGACACATCTCTGACATCACTAACCATGGAGTCAGAGCATGTGACCAGTCCCAGCCATACACAGGGCACCCCACCAGGGTGTGAGGGTAAACCTCCATAATTACTGCTGGCATGCCCACACTTACCAGGCCTTACTGCCAGCAGGAGAGATGACTGTAGGCATTTTACATGACCGCTACATTAGTAAAAAGATAAAAAGACTTCAGGGATCATCAAAGTCCCCCAGCTGCAAAACTGGGGAAATACAGATTTAAAATCCCTGCACCATGTTTAGCAAAGAAGAAAAACACATTGGTTCCAATGGGAATGGGTTTTTTTTCTTGATAAATTGGCTAATGTCTGTTTTTTCCAGTTTTGAAGCTTTGCTAAGGCTTTGATAAATAGAGAAAATGGAGGTCTGAGGAGTAAAAAAAGAAAAAAAAGAAGCAATATGCAACTGTAACCCTCCCTGCCCGGCTCCCTAGGGAGTTACATTGAAGTAGTTGTGTGGTTGACATCAGCAGCTATTCACCTTGTCTCGGGGTGCTGTCTGTGGTCGGCTGGGCGATGGAAAGGATGGGCGCCAGGAGTTTTTATAGTACAACATCAATCTTTATACATGTCCCCATGCTTGGGAATACTGCAGTCACCGTTACATTTATATTGACATGGTTGTACTTTATTTCATCCATACAGCTATCATTCTTGACAGACTTCTTCCCTAAGTGCCCTAAGTGCCCACTCTTAACACTCATGGGAGATGCATTCGTTTGATACTGTACTGTCTTCATCTTGTGAACCGGGCCCCCCTTTTTAGTAACATTGTATGGGCCCCATGTACTGCTGGCCGCTGCTGAGATCCTGGCTTATTCTGCGTATGTTACTATTAATAGCAAGCCCTATTCTGGAAATGACACTTCCCCAGGGGTGATGAGCACTGTGGATGAGGATCCGCTTGTATAGTTGATCCTCTGACATGCTGCGTCGTTCTCTGCTTTGCCCACAATGGCATGTCTGCATTCCCACTCAGGAACATGCTTCTTTCTTATGGCCATGCAACAGGACCATGACTTTTAGGACACTGTCTCTACTGTACCTGGAATATAATAAAAAGGGTGCCTGACCAGTACTATAAGTGTGGGAACATATCCCCTACTTGTACTCCCCGATGCTATGTTCTTCCTCTGATTCTGGAACATAATCTTCCAGAAATCTCTCTCTTTTGTACCCCTGCTACAAAGTTCTCTGTGTCATTACAGGATGGAGCCTATCAGGGCCACAGACAGATTTCCCGGGGCCCAGGACTAGAGTTACGATCGCCCCCCCCCCTTTCCTGTGTCAGCGGTCTTGCAAGCCCCACAATTTCACGCTTCACGAGCCCCCTCCTCTATTCCCCCCTCTTCCCATGTATTTATCTCCCCTCCATCTCACTCTTACCCCCTCTCTTCATCACTCACTCCCCCCCTAACCCCCTCTTCTCAGTGTTCATTAATGATCTTCCCACAGCTTGTAAGGAAGCCTCAATACACATGTATGCAGACGACACAATCCTTTATGCACACCGCCATAGCCTCTCTGACCTTCAACACATACTTCAGTCTGACTTTTTGAGACTCGAAAACTGGATTTCCCAAAACAAACTGTTTTTAAACACTGACAAGACTGTACCAATTGTATTTGGGACCAAGACTAAATTTTTAAAGCTTCCAGCGACTGAGCTCCTGATTAGAACCAACGCTAACACCACCCTAACCCCTGTCACTAGTTTTAAATACCTGGGCTTATGGTTTGACTCCCACTTAACATTCGGAATGCACATTGATACCCTGACAACCAAGACCTATGCCAAACTAGGGGTACTTTACAGGAACAAATCCTCCCTAAGTCTCCTGGTCAGAAAGCGTATCGCACAGCAGATGCTAATGTCAATTATTGACTATGGAGACATAGTATATGGCTCGGCACCTCAAACCCACCTTAGCAAACATGACACCCTCTACAATTCAATTTGTCGTTTTGTTCTCCAATGCAACTACAACACACATCACTGCGAAATGCTCAAAGAACTAGATTGGTCATCACTAGAGTCTAGGCGCAAAGTTCACCTTTCCTGTCTTGCCTTCAAATTCTTTATGGGCAAGCTACCCAGCTATCTGAACAAGCTCCTCACCCCTACCACATGCAGCACTTATCACCTGAGATCAGACTCCAAAAGACTGTTCATGGTCCCAAGGCTCAACAAAGTATCCGGCCGTTCCTCCTTCTCCTACCGTGCACCCCAAAACTGGAACAACCTACCAGAGACTCTCACATCCACCACCAGTTTAAGTTCTTTAAAATCTAAGGCTGTCTCACATTTTTATCTGATCTGTAACTGTTTCATACGCTCATAATATATATTTTCTTTAACTGTGCATACAATGTCTTGTATATAATGTATACCCTGTTCATTTATGTAACTGTATTTGTAACCATGTATTATTTGTCTTACTCTGTGCCCAGGACATACTTGAAAACGAGAGGTAACTCTCAATGTATTACTTCCTGGTAAAATATTTTATAAATAAATAAATAAACCCCCGCTCTTACACCTCCTCCTCTGTGTCATTACAGGGTGGAGCCTATCAGGGCCACAGACAGATTTTCCAGGGCCCAGGACTAGAGTTATTAACACCCCCGCCCCGTGTCACCGGTCTTGCGAGCCCCCCATTTCACACCTCGCGAGCCCCCTCCTCTATTCCCCCTCCTCTTTCCATGTATTCCTCTCCCCTCCATCTCACTCTTACCCCCTCTCTCCTCTCACTCTCCCCCCCCCTCTATCAATTACCCCACTCTCACTCAATCCCGCTCCCTCAATCCTCCCTCCTCACATTCATTCCCTCTCTACCCCCCAGCCCCATACACACAATCCCCCCACAAAATACATACAAAAAAAACCTGCCCCCCAATACAAATAACCTACCCACTCGCAAATGCATACAAAAAAACCATCCCCCAAATACATACAACCCCCAACTACATACAGCCCCCACCCCCAAATACATACAAAAAAACACCCCAGCCCCAAATCCATTAACAATAAACCCACCCCACATACAAAAAAACAAAAAGATACATACAAATACATACAAAAAACCCACACCCCAAATGCATACAAAAAACCCTCATCCCCAAATACATTAAAAAAAACACCCCCAAATACATACAACCCCCCCCCCACATACACCAAATAGATACAAAAAAAAACCACTTCCAAATACATACAAAAAAAAAACCCCTAAATAATTTTTTTATAACACTCCAAATACATACCTGTCCCCCATCCCAAATACATACAAAAAAACAACAAATAAATACAACCTCCCACCCAGAAATACATTAAAAAAACACCCCCAAATACATACAAAAATAATCCACCCCCAAATACATATACATTCAACCCCAAATACTTACAACTCCCCCAAATACATACAACCCCCCTCAATACGTAAGAAAAACAGCCTCCCCCCCAAATAAATACACAATACAGACTTACATACCTTGGGATGGTCTCAGGCCTCTGTTGCAGTGGTTCTCCCCCAGCTGCTACTGGCCTTTTGCCAGGGTTCCTTTTCCCCCACACTGTGCAAGCCTCCCTCACTGTCCCGTGCCGGGTCTCTTTCCCTCAGGCCAGTGCACTCCGGAAGCTGGGCCCAGCTTGCTTCTGGCACGTGCCGCCATCAGAGGCTTGACGTGTGAGAGTGTTAGTGAGGGAGGCCCGCAGCTGGTGAGAGCCGGCTATTACTATAATATTTGCAATCTGATTACAATCTTCATAATGTTGATTTAATTTATTACAGGATACATAAATTATGATTGCACATGTACACATATTGCAAATACTGTAAGTGTTTTAGAAACAGGTCAGGATGTCATAGAGCAGGGGCGCGCAAACTTTATTTGCTGCGCCCCCCCTGCCTGCTCTCCTCTGTCGGTGTGCTCAACTCCTTTGCCTCATGCAGCGTCATATGACGCTGCGGGGTCGTGTGATGTTATGTCACGTGACCCGCAGTGTCATTTGATGTCGCGTTACCGTGGCAACCATACGTCACATGACCTTGCGGCGTCCTTGCCATGGTCACACGTCCTGAAGCCAGCTGAACCTCGGTAAGTAGAGGTTGCAGAGGCCTCGCATGGTTCCCGGCATTTAATTTAAATTCCTTGGGGAAGAGCGCGGGACCTCTGCAACCGCCCGTGCCCCACCAAAAAAATCTCGCGCCACCCCCCCCCCCCCCAGTTTGCGCATTGCATAGAGGACGGAGGCATTTCCCTTTTAAGATAGGACTCCATGAATGGGTGAATTAAAAATGTTCTATGTTTGAGTCAGCATACAGCAGCAATAAAGAAGCAGAGGTTGTTAACTGTATCACTCTCTCCCACTCCTACTCTATGCAGGGTAATCAGAACTGGAAGAGCATGAATCACTGGAAACATGCTCCCAACGACAGGAAGTGAATTCACTGGGGATCAGATTTCCATTCCTTTCTGGTGACTGGCATTTGACATGTACTTATCAAATGTATTTTTATGCATTCACATTTTTTTTTTTAAATGTGCTCTTATGAGTCCTGATTACTGTCTGCTTAAAGTTATGTCTTTTTTAATAGTATTTTTAGCATGTGTTGTACCTGTACAACACAGACATAACACAGTCAGTGCTTCTGAAAACTTAATTTGCTACATTATACATCGTAAAATAGTACATAAATAAAACCGAAATATATATATAAATGCAGACCTGTCTGAGACATACAAATTTAACTACAAGTGGTATTTCTATTTGCTGTACAGTGTACGGTGGAGTTTTTTTTTTAACACTTTTGTACTCACAATAACTTGTTTTGTGTAGATATCAATATATCAATATTTTAAATATTAGAAATAGAAGCTTTGGAAACAAATATATTTCAAATACAAATATAGCCATGGCTGGTCCAGACTATCTGTGTGCCCTCCCGTCACGTAAGACATAGTAGCTACAGGCAGTGACAGGCTACCCTGTGGGGGTTATCCCCCTTCATGTGGCCAACCTGAGTGGCAGGAGAGGTGGTGACACTGGGTCTGTGTGCAGCCAATCGTGGTGCAGACCACGTGCCCTCCTCTTTCTGCATTAGGGAAGATGCACTCCAAATTATAGTCAGTTGGTTATTTATTTTACAACATGGTTGGTACTGCAGGTCAGCAGGGACCCCCGGACACCCACGGGAACCACCCAAGGACACCTGGACACCCATCGAGCATGCATTTCACTTGCTGAAGACAAAACTTAAGGCAGAAAGACCCACGAACAAACAACAACTGAAGACAGCTGCAGTAAAGGCCTCTGGCAAAACATCACAAAGGAGGAAACCCAGCGTTTGGTGATGTCCATGCATTCCAGATTCAAGCAGTCATTGCCTGCAATGGATTCTCGACAAAGTATTAAAAATTAACATTTTATTTATGATTGTGTTAATTTGTCCAATTATATTTGAGCCCCTGAAATAAGGGGACTGTGTATGAAAATGGTTGCAATTCCTAAACGATTCATACAATATTTTTGTTCAACCCCTTGACTTAAAGCTGAAGGTCTGCACTTCTATTGCATCTCGGTTGTTTCATTTCAAATCCATTGTGGTGGCGTATAGAGCCAAAATTATGAAAATTGTGTCAGTGTCCAATTATTTCCAGACCTAACTGTATCTCTCCTTTTCTTGGGGACCTAATGTAGCCAGATAATAATATAAAGATGATATAATTTTGGTTTTCCCAAAAGCTTGTCTACACATTTTCTCATAATATGTAAGATCTGGAATGTCAGCCTTGCCGAATTTCTCTTCTTTTAAATGTCTACCTTGTAGATAGCGGTAAAAAACTCTGTTTGGTAGACCATATTGTTCTTGCAAAGTTTGGAAAGATTTCAATTTGGACTGCGAGAATAAATCTATAACCTTTGAGATACCCCTAGATCTCCAGTTATCTAAATAGGTTTCATGATATCCTGGGGGGGGGGGGGGGATTGTGATTATTCGCCAATGGGGTCATCTGAGAACTCTTCTGTGTGAGTTTCAATTTTGTCCTGGATATGTCCCAGATAGCCCAAGAATGTTTTAGTATCAAATTGTCTGATACTATCTTTGGCTGGTCTTTCTTATCTAACCAAATTATATCTGCCAATGGTACTGGTGAAGTTAAACTGGCCTCCAGCTCCACCCATCTTTTAGATGTTGGAGGAATATGGCACTGCATCACCTGCCCCAGTTACATAGTTACATAGTAGACGAGGTTGAAAAAAGACATACTGTACATCCATCAAGTTCAACCTATGCTAAATTTAGACAACAGATACTTTATCCTATACTTACTTATTGATCCAGAGGAAGGCAAACAAAAAACCCCATTAAGGGGAAAAATAAATTCCTTCCTGACTCCAAGCATTGGCAATCAGATTAATCCCTGGATCAACATTCTTCCCATGTTTATTTATTTGGTATATCCCTGTATACAGTAAATCTGCCTTATAGCAGTTGAGAACATTCAACATTGCTAGACCCTCAAAGTCTTTCGGGTGATACAATATGATTCTGGGTTTTGTAATGTTCAAAACAAATTTGGTGAGTGTTCCTTGGAAAACAGCTAACTCCTGGGGTGGGACACAGATCAACAAAGTATGGAACAAATAAAAGACGCGGCAAAACATTAATTTTTATTACCCAGATGCGTCCCAGCCACGAGATAATGTTGACCATTGTGTAATTTCTCTCTCTGTTTCGCCAGTTTTGAAGAAAACACAACACTTTTACTGACTTCATTTTGGATAGTTGAACACATATCTACTTCCCCCTGAAGCCTTCACCATTTCTGTACATTATACATTATGCACTGTGACAAGTTTACTGTCACAGTGTATGAGGAAGCACCAATTAACTTTCTTAGAAAGGTGATTCCCCATTGCAGAGGAAACAAGTATTTAAAACAATTTGTCATATCAAGTCATATCCCATGGAAGCACCTCTTTGTATAACTGGTTGGCCAGTGGTTACTGTATGTGTTTAGGAAAATATATCACAGTATGCAAGCACACTAATTCTTGATTTTTTTTGGGTGGGATTGTAATAACACAAGTGTCTGTGTCTGTAATCCTATTGTCACACCCACATTGTACTGCTCTATGAAATATGTTGTTGCTTTATAAAAAAAATGATACTTATAATGATTAGAATATTTGGCTTCATTAGAAAAGGGTAGGATTCTGCATAAGAAGTACTGTTCTTTGTAAATCCAGTACCTTTCCACATTTATTAATAGATACAATAAGCTATGGGAAAATTAGCCATAGAAACTAACTGGTTGAAATAAAAAAAACTACTGGTTGAAAACAATCAACGATATTTCGTAACAGGCAAACATTTTTTTTTGCTTAAACCACCGTCCTTTTTTCGTCTACGCGCTAATTTTATTTCCAGGATAAGAGGAGAAATCCGGCAGACAGATCATTCATGTGCTGCAAATTGACCAATTACAGAAATGTTAGGGGTGATGCATATAAAAATCTTAAGAGCTTGTTTCATTTTAGTCTTTATACAGTACCATGTGAAACAGATATATATATATATATATATATATATATATATATATATATATACACAGCTAAACCCCGTTATAACGTGGTTCTTGGGGTCCACATATTGCGACCACGTTGGCAGCACGCTGAGCCTGTATAACTGGCACCATGAGTGAGAGGTACCGGGGGGGGGGGGAGGCATGGCAGTATGCTGAGCCTGGATAACACCGGCACCATAAGTGAGGGACATGGGGGGATACTCCCAATGCTGAGCCTGGATAACAGCACCGCTATAAGTGAGAGGCACGTGAGTTGGAGGAAAGATGAAATATACTTGGGGGTGACTGTCCGTTTGCACAGGGTCTGGCGCGTGCTCATTTCTATTTATAAAGTAAATAAACCCCTTTTTTGTTTTAACTTCACTTTCTCTCCAATTAAATTGGCTCTCTCGCCCTCTCTCTCCCCTTTCTCAGAATGCATGTGTGGAACTGGTGACAGGATTAAACTTTGATGACCCCACAGTGAAGCCTTCCTCCTCCGCCAACATTACATTGTACTCTTTCTTTAGAATAGAACAGACTTGTAAAGATGCAGTTCCCCTTACATGGGGGTATGTGTGGAGATTTCTTACCAGTGTCCATTCGTGGTCCCAGTCTCTCTGTGGTGGGTCAGCTTCCACTACTGGGGTTAGCTTCCACTACTGGGGTCAGCTTCCACTACTGGGGTCAGCTTTCACTACTGGGATCAGCTTTCACTACTGGGATCAGCCAGCCATGCCCTCCTCCATCACCGGGCCCAGCCACCCCCCCACATCCCCAACCAAACACAGTTGCGAGAGCAAGCCCTGACCCTGGGGACATTTTACTGCAGCTCTAACTTAAGCCCAGTTCCCATGTACACGCCCCTGTGCCAGAAGCTGGGTAAACTCATTCCCACCCCTCCCACGTGGCAACATGACATCACATGACCCCACGGGGTTATGTGACGCAGGAGCCGAGGGGAAAGGGTGGCGCCGTTAGCAAGAGCAGGCAAAAGGGAAATAAAGGTAGGAGATCTTTGGGACCCACGCTCAAACCACGTTATACGCGGATCCACGTTGTAGTGGATATAAACTTCTTAGGCACATTCTGTCAACGGTTCCTCCGCAAAAAAAACCTTGAAATTCATACCCTAGCAATCCCTGCACGCTGGCATGCCCGTAAAGGGAAAACCACAAAAAATACTTTTAAGGTGTAACCAGGCTCGTTAATAAAGGTCAAGCCCATTTTGGTTACCCCTGTTCCATGTATAAGGGTCCAAGAGTGTTAGATCTTGGTCCCAGTAACATTGTACCATTCCAATGTATTAAAAGTATTTTTACTATTTTTACAAAAATACATTGGAATGGTACAATGTTACTGGGCCCAAGATCTAACACTCTTGGACCCTTATACACGGAACAGGGGTAACCAAAATGGGCTTGACCTTTATTAACGAGCCTGGTTACACCCTCCCGTCACAACAATAATTAAGAGCAGTGTGGATTGCTGCTTTAACTGTTCAGTGGTGGTACGTGCCACCTGGCTTTGCAAATCTCTGTAGTGCTGGTAGGTGTAACAAATATTCTTGGCTGCTTAAACTTGTGTGGACTCACAGTTATGAAATTGTGTAGGTGTCATCCATTCTCTTCCCCCAAAGCGCTAGACAAACAGGTAACACAATATCCTACTTTTAACCCACGCTTATTACCTCAGGCTAAATGTACTAAAAATATATTTGTCAGAAAAAATGTTTCCTTAAGTGAGTGTAATCTAACTGAACAATGTTACAAAAGGTCATTTATAATTAACTGAGTAGGGCTGAAATAGGAAGCAGAAGACCAGGAAAATTACATCCTTCTGTAATGAAATTGCCCAACTTCCGCTGTCTGAAGCCAAAAGTGATATCCTATTCTGTGCTGATATATATTAGATGTTTTCTAACTTTGAATCCAGCAATTACAAAAATCATAACAATATAGTTCTGACGTGCATTTCCTGTATTTGTTTTTTTAGGTAGACATTATGACATATTGCTAAGTCGTAAGGCATTCAAGTGAATGGGCCGTAAGATAGTCTTATGGCTCAGCACTAGAGCGTTTATATTTTTTGCAGAAGCTCGTTGCGAAAATGCGAAAACCGTTGCCAAGCATTAAAAGTGAATATGCATTGCGAATTCCAAAATACAAGCAAATGGCATCAGGTCACAGAGAAAGTTGAAAATGTTGCATTTAGGTCTATCTTTGGTGATTCCTCAGCAATGTGAACATTTTGTGAAGCAAACTTAAAGCTGTAGACCAAGCAATAACCTACACAGCAGAAAATAAATAGAACAGGTTGCCCAGGTGTGCTGTGTGAGAGGCAGTGCAAAGACTCTGGTTTCTTACCTGCACTCCCAAGATATCCCACACTTTCCATGATAGTCTTAGCACTGAGTGTGGTCCTGAAGAGCAGCCCCCTGTGCACAATATTGTTCCAGTAGCCCTATAACAGGGGTAGCCAACTCCAGTCCTCAGGGGACACCAACAGGCCAGGTAATAGAGATATCCCTGCTTCAGCACAGGTGGCTCCATTCATCGCTCAGTCAGAAGGGCTGAGCCACTGATGGAGCCACCTGTGCTGAAGCAGGGATGTCCTTCATGGTGGCTCGTTAGGACTGGATTTATGCATCCCTGCCCTATAAGGGCTCGTCCAGGGTGGCGCTGAGAGGGCGCACACGCTCACCGTAGACACGTTGCGACAATGCACATGTCCTGCGTGAGCGGGTGGGCGCGCCTGCTCGGTGCTCAGCCGCTAGCCGATGAGGGCGAACCAGCTCCGTGACGTAGAGGCCGT
This sequence comes from Ascaphus truei, assembly GCF_040206685.1. Lineage (NCBI taxonomy): Eukaryota > Metazoa > Chordata > Amphibia > Anura > Ascaphidae > Ascaphus > Ascaphus truei. Next base: position 89,066,603 of record NC_134488.1, read on the forward strand.
GCCCCCAGACGCGCGTGCACCTAGCCAGCCAGGAAAAGCACGGACGAGCAGGGCGCAGCGCTGGAGCGTCAGCGCACCTCTACCCACCCTGGACGAGGCCTACGGTTGATAAAGAATAAGGCAGAAGCATAACACAATGCCTAACTCCATGATTATTTTTTAATGTTTATAACTACTTAGCACTGGAGCACCGAGAAATAGTGAGGCTATCCTGATCCCCTCTAACTACATGACGTATGACTGCTTTAAAAATGATCGCATTCTTATATATTTTTAGTGTATTCCATTCTTATTTATTTGCATAAAATATATATATATCTTTTTAGTTTTTCATAGGAAAGTCATTATCATAATCTTTTTTGTTACCAGAGCCAGGTACTATTTTTTGTAGGATATATATCCAATTGTTTTCAGATTTACTCATTATCTGGTATATTAAATGATACTGTTGCTAATGTAATATTGGTGGTTATTTCACAACGGCTTTACATATTCTTATACTGCTGTCACTTCAGAAATGAAAACCTTAACTACATAACACAGGATTTGTACTTTAGTTTAATAATGAAATATTATAGACAGAATGCAACAATGCATATTGTGCCTTTTTCCCCTATCTACAGTATTAAAACTCTTTATTGCATTAGACATACAGTATGTGTTAAAAATTTCAATGCATTTCCAGATTCTAACAATGGGCCATGGAATACTTTTGCCAGTAATAGCTTGTCTGCTGTACTACTACTAAGGTGATAACAACTGCATGGGTTGCATGCAACTGTTCCCACACCACAATAGCTCAGTAAGTACACACGTGAAGTATTCCATGTCCCTTTGGGAGAGTGACATAATTCCCTCCTGACTATGGTGACTGCAATTTGCACAATGATATAATCACTTTTTTTTTTTAAATCCTTTGCAACCTGTTACATCCTGTCCTGCCTATGAGTAATAAAGTATTTTTATAACTTACACTTTTTATAGCAAGAAAAAAAGTTTGTTTCATCATTTTCCAACCTTATTACATGTGGACTTTTTCGTGACTCAGTAGGAAATAGGCTTCTTTGTCACACATCAGCATGTCTCATTAGGATCCGAGAGCATTTTCTTGTCAAGCCCCCTGGATAAAAGGCTTGGATTAATACTTGTACATTCGTGTTCTATGCACTCATTTTTAATCAACTATTCTAAGATGTGTAGGCACATAAAATTAAATTGTACTGGTTCTGATTAACCTATTGAATAGCTTTAGAAAAAGTAATACTGTATGTATCTGAAAAATATAAGGGAGTCTAACCTGGGAACCTGTGTTGTCCAACTCAAAATCAGATTTGTTCATATGGTAGTTACTCTTTGTCAATTCAACTTTTTGTAATTCTGTGTTTGTAATGACCCAAAGTAGGAGGCTGTGAATGTGTGTAAGATGCTGGGTATGTGTATGCGTCAGATGCTGGTCCAATCAAGGTTACTTTGGCAACCTCAGATGCTGGTCCAGTTATGGTTGCCTTGGTAACATTGGAATGTTGTTCTTTGAAAGGTGAGGATGCTGAAGGCTAAGTTGAAGATTCAATTAGAAACAGGACTCACATGGGTACATCAATGTGAGGAGTTGTAAATACATTCATTCTTTAAAGTGCCAAGTAGTGTTAAGTCTTCCTCCAGCCTCTCCTTGTGTGTTACAGTATGGTGAATGTGCCCTGCCTGATTATTGGAATTGTAGAGGGGGACCGTACATATGGCATCACAAACAGGATGTAAGGAGTCCAAAACAGGAGGTGAGTGAGTGGCACCATGGCATTTGTATATACTGTATAATACGTATGTATGGAATATCGCTGGAAACCCAACATTATTACGTACTCCTTTAGAGCACCCTGGCTGCCAAGGTTCACTGGTGAGGTGTAACGGTGCTCTCCACAAACAGGACTTATACCGCGGGGCTGAGATGGGGATACAGATAACCGCCGACCTACAACCAGGAGAACAGGTCCGGATTGCAGAGTCACGGTCGTGTAGCCGGGTCAGGGCAGGAGAGTTTGGGTAGATTGAGGTTCTTGCCATAGCCATGGGTTGGAGAGAGAAGAGTAGTCTTAATCCGTAGCCGTGGTCGAGGAGAAGAGAGAGTGGGAGTCCAGTAACTAGGTTATTTGCGGTAAAAGGCTTGGATAAGCCTTTTTTTCCCCAACTTATATTTTATTATTTTTCAAGACATATAAAAAAAAAGGGGGGGGAGGAGGGTACAGAAAATAAAAAGTGTGTGTGGGGAAGGGTAGGGGGTTGCATCCACATTGGTCTCCACGCAGGGAGCATACAATAACTTGTATCTATACATGCACACATAGTGGCTGTACAGTCTATTCAGATCGTGGTCGTTTCTGGTCTCACGGCATAATTCAGATCGGGTTTTGCCATACATATGTCTCCCAAGGATCCCAGGTTGTCAGAAAACTGTTATATCTGTCGTGGATTAAACTAGTGAGTCTCTCCATAGTCATTACAAGATTCATTTTATGCATTACTGTCGTGATAGGTGGGGGTCGTTCTGTTTCCAGTATTTTGCAATCATTGCTTTGGCTGACGACAAAATTTGTACTGTTATATGATCTGCCTTCCTCTCTAGACCCTCTATTGGCTTTAGTAGAAGCACGTTTTCTATATCGCATGTCAAATCTAATCCTAGTACCCCCTTTATTAATCTTCTGATTTTACCCAAAAAAGAATTATCTTGGGGCAGGACCACCAGACATGTTTGAACGTGCCCAATTGTCCACAGTTACGCCAACACATAGGGGAAGTTAATGGGGAAAAAGAGTGGATGCGAGTAGGCGTATAGTACCACCTGTGAAGAACTTTCAGATTTGTTTCCCTAATCGCTGAACATCGAGAGGTTCTGGTTATTCTTTTATAGATTTCGTCCCAGTTCTCTTCTGTTATTGGATTGCCTATGTCCCTTTCCCAATCTGAAATATTTTTACTCGTTTGCCCCCTGTTTTGGTGCATTAAAACCTGAAAGAATTGAGCAATCGTTCCTTTGTGATATTCGCCTAGTTGGAACAGGTTCTCAAAAGTAGTGAGAGGTCTAGTCCATGTATCATATGGTTGTATCGAGGAGACCTAGTGTTTGAGCTGCATATACATAAATATTTGCGTATTCGGAATATCGAATTCTTCTTTTAATTCAGGGAATAACTTAATCCTGCCTCCTTTTTGCATATCCCCAATGGAGGATTGCCCTTTCTAGTTCCATCTCTTAAAAACATTTGAGTGGTATGTTGGAGGGAACTCGGGGTTATATCTAATAGGTGTCAGAGGGGAAGGGATAGATGAGATCTGCTTATCTTTACAGTTGTCACAAATCTTGAGGGAGTGTGTTAGGACTGGGTGTTCCTTATAATATACCACCCTATTTTCTTTTTTTTAACCACAAGAAAGACGTCGTCTCTGTGGAACGAGCCTCTGACCTCTCTATATCCACCCATGGCTTTGTGCCCTGACTTGCAGACCAATAGATTAGTGAACTCAACCTAGCTGCTTCGTAATATTTGGCTAGGTCTGGCTGCCCCCAACCACATTGAATCAATGGAAGCACCATCTGTTTTTTCTTGATTCAGGACTTCCTGCCATTTCGGATAAATTTGGCTCTTTCTCTCTCCAAATCTCTGATAACATATATTGTGACTGTTACTGCCAACACTTGGAATAGATACAGTATTCTAGGTAATAGATTCATTTTAATTGAGTTAATCCTGCCTGACCAGGATATCTGCTGCCCTGACCTGCTCGACAAATCTTTCTTCAGAATTTGATAAGATTTGGGTAGATCGTGCTATAGATATCCTCGTACTATCTTGTGATAAACACTCCCAGATACTTTATCTTATCTATCTTCCATTTAATAGGGAATTTCTTTTTCAGTTCGTTCTCTATTTCTTTGGGTATATGTAGGCTTATAGCTTCTGATTTGGTATGGTTGACTTTAAAATGTGAAAATTTGCCGAATTTATGTAGTGTATCAAACAGGCTTTTTAGGGATGATTCCGGGCTGGCCAGAGAAAGTAAAATGTCATCCGCAAAAAGGGATAATTTATATACTTTGTCTCCTATTGAGACACCTTGTATTTCTGGATTCGATCTTATTCTTGAAGCCAGTGCTTCTATACAAATAGCGAATAGTAGGGAGGATAGCGGACATCCCTGCCTTGTGCCATTAGAGATTTTGAATGGAGCTTAGATGTAGCTTGAGGTACACACTGTAGCTGTTGGGCTAGAATAGAGTGCTATAATAAAATTAATAATTATGAAAATGAAAAAGCATTTGATAGAGTGGCTTTGCCATTTATGTTTCTGGTGCTCAGAGAGGTGGGTCTCCATGAAAATTAATTATTCCCACTTAGGGGCAAGAAGGTTTCATCAAACAGTACATTACACAACTGTGATATACAACACAACATGTCTGCAAACAGCACCCAGCAAAATGACTTCAATAGAAGACGGTATGAAAGGGGAACCGAAATTGCAACAGAAAAAAATCTATGCACAAAAACATAGCATTATACGCCTCACTACCACCTGAGATCCTGCAGAGGAACTTTTGATATACATTTCCTCGCCATTTAGTGGGGGCACTTCTTTTTTTTAAACTAGTTTTAACTGCATTGTACCTCACATACAGTATAGCACATGCAGGGATTCTAAATTTGAGCCCCTCAGGTACTACATACATGTGACACATCCCATGCTATTAACTATATCATTGTGTTATTTTCCTCTTTTCTCTATGCAGTGGAGGATACAGTATAAAATTGGCAGTGTAGGTACAGTAGCAGCTGAAAGGGTCTACCTTGATATGCTTGCAGGCTTAACATGTTTTAGCCAAAAGATTGAATTAAATGACCCATACTTAGGAAAAGAAAAATCATATAGAAATTAATCAAATAATTTGTCATATTGGATGTGCATTGGGGCTGCTTTGTTTACTGTAGTCTATGGGTGAAGTTTTCGGCTGTTCTATACAGCATGCGGCCGTGCGGCCGCGCGTTCCTATGCGAACGCGCATGCACGTGCCGCATGCTTTTCATGTATATAGAGCCGGGAGCTGCAGGTTAGTGTATATGTGTGTATATGTGTGTATATGTGTATATGTGTGAGTATGTGTGTGCATGGGTTGTGTTAGTGAAAGTAAGTCCTAGATAGATTTTTTTTAAAGTTTAATAAATATATATATTTTTTTTTTTTTTACAATCCTTGACACACACACACACACACACACACGCACGCACGCACGCACGCACACACACACACACACATTTGAGCGCAGGTAGCGGCGCGTAAAGATGAATTTCTTCATCTTCGCCGCTGTCTGTCGGCTCCCCTCTCTCTGCCGTGCGCGGCCCTTCTATAGAAAGGCTAACTGACGTCAGCCAACTGAAATTCCGCGCGCGCGCACGGCGCTATAGAACGTGCCTTACACTGCTCCACCTGCTCAGTCTGTCTTCTACTTCTACATCTGAAAACAACAGCAAAGTGACCCCTGGTCGTTCTCATTCAGGACTTCTGACATTTTGGGGGTTTTGAAATCGGTAGAATATTTGGATGAGAAAGGCAAACATTTTTAATAAAAAGCATCAGTCATATCTGAGAGCAAAGATTATTCCTACAGTAGTTGTGTCATATAACAATTCCCCCTGCCTCACTACTAGGGACCCTTTCTAAATTCTGTTATAAATAACACTGTTTAATATAAGGGACCTTCTATAAATTATACTATCATAAAATGTGCATATATCCACAGTAGCATAACTTTAATAATAACTATACGTAAAGGAATATTGTTACATATTGAATTCTACTGTGTGTGCTGTACACTTTGTCTACACATTTCTGTCCAATTTAATGTTTCTGTTTTCAACCCAGCACATTCTTGAAAACAAGATTTTTAATTCAATGTATGTTTAGTGGTAAAAAAAAAACGTTATAAATAAATGCATAATTTTACAAACCATTAGAGCAACACACATTTCTTTTCTGTTTGTGAGTCCACATAAAGTAAACAGTAACCACTAACCTTGTATAAAACTAATTAATTGCTCCCCATTACATCTTTCATTCAAATAGTTTGATTAAAGCTAATATTTTGTTTCATTTTCCTTAAATGGCTAAAACTAAGGTAAGGAATAAGAATCTCTAGAAATGTCAAAAATATTTATTCAATGTGGATATTCGCAAACATACTGTACAAAAGTAATACTAAGGAAACTCAATCTGTTATCAAATTAAAGCAATATATTCTCCTTCCAAGCAGGAACATTGCTTTATGGACTGCGCTCTTTGGCACATGGCGTGCACCCGAGGCAGATCTAAACAAGGGGTCATGTGAGTGCACCTTTTTCCTATACCTACTGTATTATCAAATTTAAACAGACATAGTGTAAAATAAAAATGGAGCAGCGCACACATTGCCCAAGTAGTGTTATCAATGTAAGAGAAACTTTTAGAATGTTAAACATGCAATTTTTTGAACACATATGTGGAGAGTTAAAACTGCATTGGTGTAATACTGCACATACAGTACTACCTACATTTTGTCTCATTCTTTAGGATCGTGGGAATGAAGAAGTTATTATAGTACTTTCTACAAGAAAGGGTTATACAGAAAATTAATTACTTAGGAGGCTTTTACTTTACTAAATTTCAGAAACATAAAAAATATGCAGTAATACAAAAATATGCTTTAGTCTTATCGGTTAATTCATTAGCTTGATATTGCATAAAATAACACAGATTTTACCAATGCATTATTTTAATATTAAATTGAATGGACATGTACTGTACACGTGCATCCCAATATTGCAAAAAATTAGCATCTAGTTTGGGCAGCCATTAGATGTACGTTAACAAATATATAAACCCTCAAGAATGCATTACTCTCTCTAATGCTCACGATCATGGAGCCTTTAAAGTCAAGGTTGCAGATGAGAGAAAGGCAGAAGAAGACAAATGCAGTGAAACAGAGAGAGAGATGAAGGGAGAGAGCTGCAGAGGAGGAGGCAATTCAAGGGAGGAGATGGATTAGGGTCAGGGTATTCAGGGGGAGGAATACCCTGACAGGATTCAGTAAGGAGGTGGTGATACTGTTTAGTGAAGGTATAGAGGCACAAGCCCCCAGGGATGCTGACCAGGAAATGCCCATGTATACATTCACAATATAAAAGTATCTTCATTCTTTCCAAACATAGCTTAATAAGCCCAGAGATCCATATTCCACAATTGCATAGGTCAAACAAAGCCACCAAACAAAGACACCCACTCCAGGACATCTGATTATAATCCAGTGCTAGATAACCAAGATTAATACTGAATCTTATTCTATATGAGAGAAATTACATGATGTGTCTTGTATATTTAGAATTTTTTTACATTTTAGACCATTTTTGAGATACATATTTCGTCAATGCAAAAATCTTTTTCTCATATCTGTTATCCCATTTCAACTAGCGATTTATAAATTGCTTTTCTGCGGCTTTCAAGACAAGCCATATATACAATATGTTTTTTAACTATGCCAATTGTTTATGTCATTTATGTTGTTTTTATTTGTCATTTTAGACAGATAAGTGATTGTGTTAAGATATTTTGAGGATTTAGTAAGATAGCATTTGTTGTTTTATTTTCTGTTGTTTTATATTGCTTCATTTTTCATGTGGGACAGTGCTATATCTATCAACAATTTCATCCTTTATACAGATAGATTGTTACTTGTTTACTGCACTGTCTCCTTCTTTGTATATAAAGTTTTTTTCTTGTGCTCATTCCCCCTCCCTGAGTCTTACCACCCCAGTTGCTAGTTCAGCTGTTTAGAGGTTAAAAAGTTTTCAATTCTCCGTGAGAGAAGGGGCGTGACGATTGTCATTGGCTTAGAGTGCAGATACGTCACGAAGGGAGGGAATTATGGGTATTTATGTGATTCATGTGTCTGTGTAATTGTACTCTTTGATAAAGCGTGGGTGACCACGCGAAACGCGTAAGAGTGTTACTTTGCTGTTTTTAAATGTGCCACGAATACATTTTTGTACTTAGTAAGCTGGCAGTTCTGTTTCATATTTTCCTCCAAGGCAGCTGCACCGCCATCTACTATTTTTTCGTGGTACTGTTTAGGAAGAAATGCTATTGTGGCTCTCTAAGGGGGCTATGCACTAAACTCCGCGTTTTTGCGTTCGATTGGAAAAATTTTGCTCGGCCATTACATAGGCGCGATTCACTAACAAGGTCAGGCCAATTTGTTCTGGTCGAGCAAAAATCTGCCCGATCGCGCGAGCTGCTTTATACCCCTCTTGCTATAGAGCTTAAACTTGTAAAGTGTGATAGCTGATAGAAAAAAAAGCCTGTAAGAACTGCATGTAGACGCTGCGTCTCCATGCACGGCTCTTACAGGCAATCTTACTGTATAAATTTTATTTTATTTATAAAATGTTTTACCAGGAAGTAATACATTGAGAGTTACCTCTCGTTTTCAAGTATGTCCTGGGCATAGAGTTAAAATGACAAATAGTACATGGTTACAAATACAGTTACATAAGTGAACAGGGTATAAATTATATACAAGACATTGCATGCATAGTTAAAGATAATATATATTATGGGCGTATGTAACAGTTACATATAATATACATTATAATACTAGTGTACATATGCAGGGGGTCTCCTGAGCTGACCCGCATTGGTTGCAGCCTCAGGGACCCCCTACTTCATGAGATAAAGGCCCCGTTATGGGGTGCCTGTATCCCCTGTGCTTTTAAAGGTCCCGCGTCACGTGACCGGGGGATTTAAATCCTGCAGGGGGATACCGGCACCCCATAATTGAGCTTGTATCTCATGAAGTAGGGGGTCCCGAGGCTGAAACCAATGCAGTTCAGCTCAGGAGACCCCGTACACATCTACACTAGTATTAAAACACACATATCAATAAACAATAATTCATCACCGTGGCGGCTATCCGCTATGGTAATGAAGCTGCATTAATGTAATATTTAGTAATAGTGTTTGGGAGCAGGGGGTCTCCTGAGCTGAACCGCATTGATTTCAGCCTCGGGGACCCCCTGATTCCTGAGTTACAGGCCCTGATATGGGGTGCAGGTATCCCATTATTTACATGTCACACGTGACGCGACGTGGACGCTATAAAGATGGCAGCGGCACTGGCATCCGATGCCCCTTACCTGTAACTCTGAAAGCAAGGGGTCCCTGAGCCAGAAATCGAAGCGGTTGAGCTCAGGAGACCCCCTGCTCCCGCTAACTATTAAAAAAAATACATTAAAGCAGCTTCATTACCTTAGCAGCTATCCGCTAAGAAAATGAAGGGGTTAAGGCACAATAGCATGTTTATTGGGGACAATTGCCCCCAATAAACATTGCAATATACAACACACCTACCCCCTGTGCCCCCCAACAATGCCTACACCCTCCTAACATACATAAAATATCTTAATTTGGGGGGATGCACAGGAATTATACTATAGGCCGGCAGTGGCCCTCGGGTGGTCCCCGGAAGTGTCCAGGGGTCCCCGCTTGCCTGCAGTACCAATCCTGTGCCCCAAAAATTAAATAAATAATACATAAATACTTTAAAATAAATACGGCACCCTCCCCCCCCCCCCCTCGCACCCTAACACATACAGTACAATAACGGGCAAAATTACTATTATACACATATGGATAATAATGCATTTGCCCATTTAAAATACATTAATCAGCATAAATAAAGTAAACAAATCTCCAGGAGGTCCCAGCGGGTCGCCACGGGCTCCAATGGGGTCAACGGGTGGTCCCGTGGGTATCTGGGGGTCTCTGGGTCATCCCCACAGGTGTCTGGGGGCCCTTGGGTGGTTCCCACAGGGGGCTGGGGCCCTCAAGTGGTTCCCATGGGGGTCTGGGGCCCTCGCATGGTCCCTGTGTGTCTGCGGTCTGGGGCCTTCCCTGCAGGTGTCCCCCGTGCAGGTACCCATCGGCATCTGGGGGTCCTCGGGTGGTACAAATGCTTGGTTTGCTTGTTTTGATGAATTTTAAATATAGTTGGCTTGTTTGTTTAGAAATGTTGGTGCAATGTAATTTGTATTTTTATTTAGTTAGATGTCATTTTTAGTGGTGTTTTGAATAGTTTATTTCAGGGGGTGTGCTTGCTTTTTAATAGTGGCTTCTTTTTGGTAGTTAGATTTTGTCTGCTGGTGGTTTCTTTGAGCGTTCATTTATTGCATAATGGTTTGGTTTTGGTGGTTTTTTTTTTATAACTTGTATTTTATTGTGAACAAATGCATGGTATACAGAGTGAACATTATATGCATGCACAATATAAAATAGCACATGTAATGTGGGCTTTGGATCACATATATGAGAATCGCACAACTTTTCGAGCCCTACTCGGTCGTGCGAGTGCAGGTGAACAAATAATAAATAATAATAATGAAAAAAAAAAAAGGGAGGGAAGGGTTGGGGGGGTAGAAGGGAAAGGGGAGGAGGTAAAGGTGGTTGGTAGGGAAGGATATAACAAGGCTAGTTTTTCTTGAAGCATAGATGGCCCATGAGTTGTAAGGCTATAACTAGGGCTTTATTCAGCTTTAAGTAGTTGATCCCATTGTGTGTGTGGGGGTAGTTATTTTACTCTCCTGTAGGAGAACGCATTTCTTACTATTAAAGCCAAATTGTGTCACGCTCTACCCCAGGGATGTCTGTCTGTGCTAACCAAGGGGTCCAGACTTTTAGAAAGTTATCGCCAGTATCATTAACTAAACTTGTTAATTTTTCCATCTGGCAGATAAACCAAATACGATTCCGAATCTTTGGGATAATTGGAATATCGGGGCGTTTCCATAGTGCTGCAATCTCACACCGTGTGGCTATTGCAAAATGAGCAATTAATTTGTTATGTGACTTTGATAGATCCTTTAAAGGTCTGTTTAATAGAAACAGCCAAGGGTCAGGGGGAATAGAGAGGTCAAAAATCTTCTGAATCCAATTTCTAATTTTTTCCCAGATTTGGGTTATCAACGGGCAAGACCACAGCATATGTAACAGATCAGCTGTTCCTCCACATTGTTTGGGGGCACAATGGGGAGGACCCTGGTATGTATTTCGATAATTTTAGTGGGGTGAGGTACCATCTCATAAGAACTTTATATGCGTTCTCCTTCAGTGTGGTGCATATGGAACTTTTGGCAGTGGCTAGAAATATGGAGTCCCAATCCTCATCATCTAGGGATTCCCCTAAATCTATCTCCCATTGGTTCTGGAATGAAGGTGTTTGCTGTTTAGATCTAGCAGATTCGACTACCTCTCCATAGATCGTAGATATAAGTCCCTTAGTGTCGGTTTCTGCCCGGCAGAGCTTTTCGAATTTCGTCAGGGGAGGGTACGGGGCAAATTTGTTATAGAATGCTCTAATCTGGAGGTATTTATAGAATTCTGAGTGGGGCAAATCTTTTTCTAATCTGATATGGTCGAATGTTTTAATTTTCAGATTATATCCTTCCATATCCTTGATTCTATTGTATCCTTTTAGTTTCCAGATTGAACTATTTGTACCAATTAGGCCAGGTGCAAAACATGGGTTATTCCAAATGGGGGACATCAGAGAACGTCCTGATGTGAGTGAGTTTTTTATGTTTGTTGCTTCCCAAACCGATATGGAGTTGGTCAATGAGGTGAGCGGTAGGGCAGCAGTTTTCCTCGCTTTTTTAGGTAGCCAAATCAGGTTGCTAAGCTCTAATGGAGAGCATGGTTTTGGTGTTTTAATTGTGAATTGTGTAATTTATTTTGCATTGGATTAATTGATTGTTGTTAATTTATTTCTGTTTACTTCTTGATTTGTTTTTATTTTCTTATTGTTTGGATGGCATTGGACTTGTTTGTAATTGTTTCTCTTAGGTTTAATTAAATAACTAAATAATCATCACTACTCACTAAAACCATTCAGATGGGGATTGATTTACACCTTTAGAGAAATAACTGCAGATTTTTAGAAAATCTAAATACATTTATTTAGAGAAACTTGGTCAAATCCCAAGCAAAATTGTGTAGTAAAACATATTAATGCTTTGTCTTGCAATTCTAATAACATATCATTTTGCTTACTCTGTAAATACCGAGATTGCACTATAGATCAATTGCTTTTTCAGAGTTTGTATAAACTTCTGGACTTAAAATGTAAAATAGTCAAGAAAAGACAGCTACAAAGGCCTATTTAAGATGTCACACCTGTTTAAACTTAGCTGGTCTTTGCAAAAGTTATATAATTGTCTCTTTGTCAGCCCACTCAAAGAGTTCATGCACTTTTCTGAGTTAAGTAACTGAAGTAAAATATTTCTGATGCACTGGACACTAAGCAATACATAGAACTTCCCGTAGCACTGTTATTTCCCAACTACACAACAGGGAACTTTGGCAAAGCCAATGTTCTTATACAATTATTTCTGGCAATGCTTTACAGCACTATAAAAGAAGTTTGGCATTGGAGTACTCTGTTGTACGAAGCTGAAAAACTAAAATACACAATTCCACGGATAGCTAAGCATTTATTGTTCCAGGAACTCTGATATGTGGACACACTGTGTGTATGTAATACCTAGCCTCCAAAAGTATTGGCAAAAAGTATAGTTCTTTATTTCATCTGAGCGAGCAATGACTCTGAGCCGTTATTGACACACATCAAATATTGATAGTTCAGCATTCAGCCTTGATAGGCAACCTAACAGTCAAAGTTCATTTTTGGTGGAGGTTGAGAATGCAAGGATGAGGATTTGATAGAAAAGAATCCGTATACAGAGAAAAGATGAATGTACATTATACTAACAGACTTTATTAAATTGTTGGGTTTCACTGAAATCTGAAGAAAACAAGTCATTTTAATATATCTCGTAGATAAAAAAAAGTCTCAGTTAAGAAAAATAGCGCATTTACTGTACGTTGGAGTTCAAGACCATGTAAATGTTTTATTTACCATACAAACATCATACAGACATTTCTGTAAAGATGATCTTCAATTTTGTGGAGCAATGAATCTCTTCTACTCAAAAGGTAATTTAAAGAAATAAATGTGTAACTCAGAAAAAAAATTACACGTATATGTTAAGGTGCATTTATAAAATCAGACTAAAGTAGCACAACTTTGCAACTGTTTTTCAACATGCAGAAATTAAAATGTTTGAGATATGATTTAAAATTAGGTTGTTTTTTTTAACCAAACAAATAACATGTTAAGTGAAGCAATTGCTACTTACTCTGGCTGCATTACAGTAACACATAACCTAAATGTCATAGTAATTTGCCACTGCTGTAATTACACCTGCTAGTAAGGAAATAGACTAACAGCTGTTGTCACAAAATTCTACCACACGCTTTCTAAAAATAAATATATTGCTAGCTAAAATATAACAGAATACTGTTTTTAGCAATAAAATGAATGACCACGTTAAATACATATTTAGTGTAGCCTAAACCCAGTTTAGAGAACATTTTCTAGTATGACAGTCTATTTATGTATATATGCTAAACATACTTGGTGATATGACTATTATCTACTGGCTGCCGGCAGCATCTGTTTGTCAGTTGGACAATAAAATAACGGCTATTCATGAAACTATTTTCTAAGTAAGAATATTGTTGTTATATTATCCAGTACATAATTGATAACATTTGTTTATATTTCATTGAACAAAATGTCTTCCTTTTGATGCATTAACCACCATCCAATTTCCACCCAATTCCCACTCATGACAAAACCTCAAACAATAAACTAGAACACCATAGTGGATCAAAAGAGCCCACAGATTTATTCATACCCAACGATAAACATAAGACATTGCTGGATACCCTTTATGACCTACAGTACAATCCTTCGACATCTGGTCATTGAGCCGGATGAGTCCCAATAAAGGATGTGTAACCTTATTGCACTTCTTGAAAGAGCCCCCTTGACCTCTGCCATCCGGCACTGGATTTTCTACTTAAACCTTACAATCGGTGGTTTGGGGCATGCGTCCCAATAACAGTGCTCAATCCAATTCTGAACTCCAATCTTATGAATATTTTCAGTCCATATATATGTGAAGCCAGTATGACCATACAGTGAGATATTGGACCCAGTGCTAAATTAGAGCAGCAAAACCACAGACACTAACAGAATGAGATGATCCATGTGTCAAAATAAAGCAATGAAGGTATGACATACCATTGATGTGTGGGATAGTGCTATACGGGACACTGCAGCTGCGGCACTGTTACCGGTCATCAAGTCTCCACTGAGGGAGAAAAAACAATACTCACTGAGGTCTGTTTCCTTGCTTGCGTGCATCAACGCTCCATAGTCAAAGTTGTGGTAGAAATCCCTGGATTCCAGCGGTGCACAGCTTGGTAGATATAGGAGACCAGCAAGGTGTAGGTTAAAAATTGAAATTTATTGAAGTAACATGGTATGGGGGATACACTCTGACGCATTTCGGACTAACATAGTCCTTAATCATAGAGCTGACTCGCGCCGTTTGTTTCCCCAGTCTTAAAGGGTAAGCCCCCCCCCCCCCACCTGCGTCATCGCGCTGCGTGCATTTAGCGCGAAAATCGCCGAACTATGCCCTCATTGGTAAGTGCTCTTAGCCAATAAGCAGCCGTATGCCGCGGGTGTATTTCGAGCAGGGGAATGACGTGCATGTTGGTAACTGCGCGTACAGCCCCTTCTTCCAGACAGGTCGCGACGTTGCTAAGCAACCATTATAAACAAAAACAATGAACTGCCCGTCTCTGTGTTCTATGGGGATAAATACATCATCGTATGGGGGGGGGAATGGGTGGAGGAGGGGAGAGGGGAGTGGAAGGTGGGAAGGGGAAGGGAGGTGGAGAAGGTAACAAAAAGACTTGGGGAAAAAAGGAAACGGATTGAATAAAATTGGCATGATGCAACATGCCCAATGACAGTAAGAAACATACATAACAAACATAAACAATTAGACATTGTATAGCAAATCTTTAAGCTGCAATGGAGATCACAGAGTCTGCTAAAGGGCAATCGATTAATGTTGTATTGCCTATGGATCATAATTAATAATAACAGTGCATTCATCATAAGGCATAAAACAACTTGTCCCTATTGTACTCCATGCTGAGATATATTGATCAATCATATCTGTGAGTGCCATATTTATTTCACCATATGGGGAAACTGATATTAACCCCATATATCTTAATTGATATGATGACAAAAAGTATATTAAATATGGTGAATAGGCAGAAAGAATAGGCTGTGTATAGTACATGTATAATTTTGGTAAAGTGATTATTAGTCCTCTTAAAAGACCACTATCTAGATTTGATATAATATGATCTATTATGTAAGCAGACCCTAAATTTCATGAGAGTTGTGTTGTCAATTATAGATCTTAATGTGTAGGGCAAAAGAATATTACATAGGGCAATGCATGCATCTAAAGTGAGGACACTAGACTTGTGTTTTTGTCAGTTAAGGAAGTGTTTCAACTCCCAGTCCTGATTCATGCCCCTGGGTGCCATTGTCCCAAGGGCATAAATCCAGAACATCTCCCGACGATTTAATGAGGCCTCCCTGTGTCCCCCTCTAGGATGTATAGAGATATTCTCAAGGGCGCTGTATGTAAGCGTTTTAATAGATCCTAATGGGCATGTATTAAAATGGCGCGCTACAGGGAAGCGTTCGTCGCGATTTTTAATACTACGGATATGCTCTGTAATTCTCACTTTCAGTGTTCTAATAGTTCTACCTATGTAGCCACTGCCACATGCACATTTCAGCACATAAATCACAAAGTTGGTGTTACACGTCATGAATGATTCAATCCTATATGTATGACCCGTATAGATATCCCTCAAAGACTTCAAGGGTTCCGCATACTTACAAAGGTTACATTGGCCACATTTATAGAATCCTTTTGGTAATTGTGTTGATTTCTTGTTCCTAGAGCTAAACAGACTAGGGGATACATAATTGCTGATTGTCTTGGCTTTTTTGAAAACCAATCTTGGTTTTTGTATTGTGTAGGGGTCTAATTCTGAATCTAATTTCAGAACTCCCCAATGTTTCTGTAAAATGTATCTTATCTGCTCTGCTTGTTTAGAGAAGGTGGTTATGAAGAGTGGGCTCTGTTTAGTATCATTGTTATAGGATGTTTTTTTGGGGTTTCTTTTCTTGATCAAATGTTCCCTATCTGCTTGTAAAGCATATTCATAGGCACTCTCCATGTCCCCCTCTCCATAACCACGCTCTCTGAACCTTTGTTTGAGTTCTTTAGCTTGTACCAAAAAGGACTCTTTAGTAGAACATAGCCTCCTTCATCTTAGAAATTGCCCTTTGGGTATACCCTTTATAAGTGGTCTCGGGTGGGCGCTGTTCGATCTGAGCAGGGAATTTTTGGAATTCGTTTTTCTATAGATGTTGGTCTGAATTTGTTGTCCAACATCTATATATAAATGTAGATCTAGATAATCAATCTGTGAGTCACTGTATGAGTGTGTAAATTTCAAATTGTATGTATTTGCCTCAAGATATTCAAAGAAAGCGTGTAAAGTGTCAATATCCCCATTCCAAATAAATAATAAGTCGTCAATAAAGCGACGATAAAAAATAATATTATCTCTACACGGGTTGTTGTCACCAAAAATGTGAGTGGACTCCCAAAATCCCATAAAAAGGTTTGCGTATGAAGGTGCAAATGACGTGCCCATGGCTGTGCCTTGTGACTGTAAATAAAATTGTGCATCAAACATAAAATAATTGTGTTGTAACAGAAACATTACCGAATCTAACAAAAAAGTGTTTTGTGCTAAATTTAGGTTGGAGTGATTGAGAAAGTGACTAATTGCTCTCGTGCCCAAAGTGTGATCAATAATAGTGTACAAAGAAGTTACATCGAGCGTGACCCAAGTGTAACCATTAAGCCATTTGATTCTTTGAATATCTTGAAGCAAATCTGCAGAGTCCCTTAGATAAGCGGGTAGTGTTTTGACCAATGTTTGTAGAAAATAATCAACGTACCTAGATAGACCATCTCCCAAAGACCCAATACTAGATATAATAGGTCTGCCTGGAGGGCAGACTAGAGTTTTGTGGATCTTTGGGAGATGGTGAAAAATAGGTACGACTGGAAATGGATTGTACAGATAAGCTGACTCACGATTATTGAGTACTCCCAACTCCCTACCCAGATCAAACAGTTCTTGAATCTCCATCAAATACATCTGAGTAGGGTCCCTGTCCAACTTACAGTATGCTTGTGTATTGGACAACTGTCTTATGGCTTCCGTATGGTAAGCTTGTGTGCTCATTATCACCACTGCTCCCCCCTTGTCCGCATTCTTGATAATAATATCGGACCTTTTCTTGAGTGTATTCAAATTTGTCCTATCCTCTTTGGACAAGTTGTCAAAGGAGGGAGCGGTGAATGTATAGCCTTTGGCCAGAGCCTGTAGATCCTTCTCCACTAGTCTCTCATAGGTCTGTAAATGAGGACCCTTGGAGGAGGATGGACAGAAAATGGACTTACTCCTGAATTGTGTGTGTTTTGTACCACTCAAAAATGTGAACTGCTCTTCATTACTCAAAGAATCTGATGCTGTGTCGTCTCCATCTAGATCTAAGATGTCCTGAAGGACCCCATACTCTTTGAAGGATAATCTCTCCTCCTGAGGTTCATCCATTGTGTGAGAGGGGTCGGTATGACCACTATCACCCAAGGGAGGAGGCTCAGTGGTTGATTTCTCCGTGGAGGCGAAACACTTTTTTAAGGACAATTTACGGACATACTTCTGTAAGTCGATAACCGTGTTGAACAAATTGAAGTCATTCATAGGTGCAAAATTCAGACCTTTGTTCAACACGGCTATCTCTCCATCTGAAACAGTGATCACTGAAATATTTATAACATTGTGGCCTTCCATCAAGGGTCGATTTTTCTTTTCTTCTGAGCTCTATGATTAAGGACTATGTTAGTCCGAAACGCGTCAGAGTGTATCCCCCATACCATGTTACTTCAATAAATTTCAATTTTTAACCTACACCTTGCTGGTCTCCTATATCTACCAAGCTGTGCACCGCTGGAATCCAGGGATTTCTACTTAAACCTTATACTTTCATTATCACTTAATCCATCCAACACATTCTCAGCAAGGCCACCCCACCACGCCGTCATAGGGCAAGGCCATTTACCCCTAAGTTGGTCTTGCCTTCACCGCCAATGATGGAGCCATTTGCAGAGCATCCAGCAAACCTGTTTAAAATGTTCAAATATGATATCCTTGATTATCTGTTAAAGAGCACTCTGAAAACTCTAGGTACCTGCATGGGGGCTGTATTCTGTATTCCAATATGGTACTGTTAATACAAGTGAAAGGCACTCCAGTAGACTTAAACACAAGTGTTTATACTCAATGTTTTTGCCATAACATGGGCCTGATGTCCAATAGGTGGATACCATTGTTACTAAACAGTCCTCTTGTGATGTCCTCCAAAACCATGTGCCTCCAAGTAACACCTCTCACATTAAACAAACTGAGATACTACCCATACAACCTTTTTCTTACATGTCCATAACCTTGTAACTCATTGCGCCCCTCCAAATACAGTCAAGGCATAATTTCAGACCAAATCAACAACACAAAGCCAACAACTGTGCTAATGCACTTTTTTAACCAATGAATAACATCTACCATTTTCAAATTCACCAATTAGTTACTTCCCAAATATAATAATAACATTTCCCACAACTGGCTTCTCCATCTTTCCACAGCAAGGTTAGGCAAAACAGTAGCTGATCTAAGTGCATTCCTTTTACTCTTTCCATAGGACTTCTAACTCGTCCATCTGAAAACTGAGATGTGCCACGCATGGCCTACTTGCTACTCTCCTTGCAGCCCAAAGATGAAGGAGTGCTCCCACATCCACTCCTTATTCTTAACTACAATACCAAAATAATACTAGTTAATTCTACATCAACTGTGGCC
This sequence comes from Ascaphus truei, assembly GCF_040206685.1. NCBI lineage: Eukaryota > Metazoa > Chordata > Amphibia > Anura > Ascaphidae > Ascaphus > Ascaphus truei. The sequence continues at coordinate 89,085,614 of NC_134488.1, forward strand.
TCACATACCCTTAAACCACTGAAAACCCATGCCCTTAATCTTCTTAATGTCTTTCTCATGAAACCCTCGAAGGCTTGTCTTATAATATCAATTGTTAGTCCAAATAAAAAAGGTATCACCTAATACTGAAGTATTAATTTACTCTGCACTATCACAACTGGAATAACATGGTTATTTCGACTTAATTTGTAAAACCCTAAACTGGTTGCCTCTGTAGCAGCCCTTATTCTGAAGAAGTGAGTACCAGCAACCACCCCTTCATCATATACCTTTTACTCTTAGGTTAAGGCCCCGCTCCCTCAGTCAGCGCGCCCGCACTGCAGATGTCAGGAATCGGCGTTCTCCTCGCTTCCCACACAGAGCACTCCCTCTCCGCAGGGAGCCCCTGGACACACAAAACAATCCTGCCTTACCGGCCTCCACGGCTCCTCGCCCCTACCGCCGTCGCGGGATCACTCCCCTCGGCGATTCCTCTGCTCAGCGCCGGGTGCGCCCACGCCCTCCTGCACGCACACCTACACGCACGCCAGCCCCAGACGTTATGTGCATGCATTCCCAGCTTACAGAGCACACGCCTAACAGAGCACTTTTAACCACTGCTCCTGCAGTGAGGCGTCGCCCCCAAGCATCACACAGTTCCATGCAAATCAAGGATTACACTCAGCTGGGCTGTAACACCTCCCTCCTATCAGGGAAGACTCCTTGCAGTCCTCCAGGCCTGCCCCCTTTTCCCATTGGCCTGCCCAGCTTTATTATGCCTGTGCTTCCCATCACTCGTCGCTCGACATAGTCTCTGTATGGGAGTACTTCTGGATTCTCTCAGTGTTTTCACAGGTTCTGACGCGGCTTGTACGACTACCCCCTCTGGCTCTCGATCTCGGCACCCCTTGGACAACGCTCACTCTGGTAACCCCTTGAACATGGCTTGGACTACGACCTATCTCCACTCTCCACTCCCTGACCTCGGCAAGGCATTCATCACTCTATCTCTACAACCGGTACCGGCAAGTATTGTCTACCTTACTACACCTGGCCTGGCAACGCTTCATACCACACTCCGGACATGCTCCCTTTGCTGCGGGTGCGTGTATTACCACTTCCCCCTTCAGCTCAGGGGACGGGTCTGGTCTGCGGGCAGCACCGGCGTAACATTATGTCGAGCCCACAAGACACAGACCAGACCAAACTACAGCAGTTTCTATCTAATCTGCTTCAGCAAAACCAAGCCATGCGGATCAAATTGTGGCACTTACATGCCAGGTCGCAGTACTCTCAGACAGGGTACTGACCGCGACCCCGCCAGATGTAAGCCCCCACTCCGCAAGCGCAGTTAGCATCTCAGATGTAAGGATTCCTCCCCCCAAGCCTTATGCAGGTGAACCGCAAGATTGTAGGGGTTTCCTAAACCAGTGTGAGGTGCAGTTTGAAATGGCCCCCCATCTCTACAATACTGATCGCAAGAAGGTAGCCTACATTTATAACCTCCTCACTGGCAGCGCCCTGGCTTGGGCTTCCCCTGTTTGGGAGCGACGTTCTGACCTTACCCAAGATTACCCGGCATTTAAAGCCGAGTTTCAACGGGGATTCGATTCCCCCGCTCGTCAGGAGATGGCATCTGTTTCTCTCCTCCAGATCACTCAGGGACGGCGGATGGTGACACAGTATGCTGTGGAATTCCGGACTCTAGCAGCCGAGACTAACTGGGGACAAGAGGCTCTCGTCTCCGTATTCTGGCAAGGCCTGGCAGATCCCATCAAGGACGAACTCTCTCGCCAATCCAGGCCGGATCAACTGGAGGTCCTGATTGATTTGGCCGTTCGAGTGGATCAACGCATCCAGGTACGCCGCTCAGAGCGTCAGCGCACTCGCTTCCATAACTTTCAAGTTCCGTTCCCCAGTACTCTCAGCAGCACTCCTGCTCCCCCAAGTACTACCACACCTCTTCGTCCTGCACTGGAGTTGCCAGAGCCAATGCAATTGGGGGTACAACGCATCCGCACACCGATACGGCAGTTCCGCCACGCCGGGGGATTGTGTTTCTACTGCGGATCCATGGAACATCTGGTTCGGGAGTGTCCACTGTGTCCGGGAAACGGGAAACCCAGTGAGTACAGAGGGGCTCTCTCTGGGTGTAATGTCTCCACGTCCCCTTCAAAAAAATGAACTCCCTAAGAAACTTACATTTCCAGTCTTCCTTTCAGGCGATAAGTTCAAGACTTCTACCGCCGCTTTCATTGACTCAGGAGCTGGAGGAAACTTTGTGGATCTTGAATTTGCCAGGGTAAACCGTATACCACTAGTGAGAAAGAAGGTTCCCATCGCACTCGTCGGTATCGATGGACGTCCTCTTACCCCGGCCCACATCTCCTTAGAGACGGCTCCCTTGCTTCTGTCTTCACATCTGCACAAGGAGACCTTAGTTCTCGATGCCATTCACGCTCCTGGGATACCCATCACCCTTGGTCTTCCTTGGCTACAGCTTAACAATCCTCTCATTGACTGGACTGCCTCCGCTCCAATTTCCTGGAGGTCGAGGTCAGGCGAGACTCATCAACTGCTGGCCAATACCTCTGTTCCCGAAGTTATTCTACCTTCCATTTACCATCAATTCCGGGACGTTTTCAATAAGGTACAGTCAGACCTCTTGCCGCCACACAAGACTTACGATTGTCCAATCGATCTAGTTCCTGGTTACTCCCTACCCAAGTCCAAGACCTACCCCTTGTCGTTACCAGAATCTCACGCTATGGATGAATATATCCAGGAGAATCTCAAGAAAGGCTTTATTCGTCACTCCAATTCCCCAGCAGGGGCTGGGTTTTTCTTCGTCAAGAAAAAGGACGGGTCGTTGAGGCCTTGCATCGACTACAGGGGTTTAAACCAGATAACTATTAAAAATCGTTACCCCCTTCCCCTTATTACCGAACTTTTTCGATAAATTACAGGGGGCCAAGATTTTTTCCAAGTTGGATCTGCGTGGTGCCTATAACCTGGTGCACATCAGGAAGGGGGATGAATGGAAGACGGCCTTCAACACGCGTAGTGGACACTACGAATATCTGGTAATGCCTTTCGGCTTATGTAATGCTCCCGCTGTCTTCCAGGATTTCATCAACGACGTCTTTCGTAAGTTACTCAATATTTTTGTTATTGTATACTTGGATGATATCCTGATTTTTTCCAAAGATTTCCAGGACCATATACACCACACCTCCTACGTCCTTTCCCGTCTCCGTGAACACCATTTGTACGCCAAACTGGAGAAGTGCACCTTTCATACGACCTCTACTCCGTTCCTGGAGTATATCATTTCCGATGAGGGGTTTATGATGGACTCCGGTAAACTTCAAGCAGTCACTGAATGGCCAAGACCCAATTCTCTCAAGGCCATACAACGTTTTTTAGGGTTTGCTAATTACTATCGTAAGTTTATACGGAGTTTTTCCACCATTGTGGCACCCCTCACTGCGCTCACCAAAAAAAGAGCTGATCCTTCTGCTTGGTCATCCGAGGCCATCTCCGCCTTCGAGACACTCAAGGAAGCTTTTATATCCGCACCTATTCTCCGTCATCCCAACATCGAACTTCCCTTCGTCCTGGAGGTCGACGCTTCTGATTGTGGTGCTGGTGCCATTCTTTCCCAGAGACCCACGCCCCAAGATAAGTTACATCTCTGTGCATATTTTTCCAAGAAATTCTCGTCTGCCGAGAGGAATAATGACGTGGGTAACAGGGAACTTCTGGCCGTGAAGATGGCTCTTCAAGAGTGGAGACACCTGCTGGAGTGGTCAAAAGAGCCGTTTACTATTCTCACGGACCACAAGAACCTTCTTTACATAGAGAACACTCAACGCCTTGGTCAACGACAGGCTCGTTGGGCTCTGTTTTTTCTCGATTCGATTTCACCTGTCCTATATCCCCGGGACCAAGAACGTAAAGGCAGACGCACTCTCCCGAATACATTCTTCTGAAGAGAGGCCAGAGGAGTCGTTGGAGACTATCCTTCCACATGAGAGGATTCTCGCCACGTCTACATTCAAGAATCTTGACAAGATTTTGCACTCCCAGAGACGCATTCCCAAGGACTTGGTCGTTCCCGACAACAAACTCTTTGTACCATCCAAATTTGTTCCAGAGGTCCTGTCTTGGGGTCACTCCTCTAAATCTGCAGGTCATCCAGGTTTTAAGAAGACTACTGATCTCATTCGTCGGAATTTCTGGTGGCCAAGGATGTCTCAAGATATTCTGGAGTTTACCCGCATGCCCCACGTGCACTCAAAGCAAGACTCTCTGTCAAAAGCCTCAGGGTTTTCTGTTACCCCTTCCAGTTCCCGACCGCCCCTGGTCCCACATTTCTATGGACTTCATCGTGGAGTTGCCCAAGTCCAGAGGAATGAACACTATCTTGGTGGTCGTGGACAGGTTCTCGAAGATGTCCCATTTCATTCCACTTAAAGGATTACCCACCTCCCCCGCCCTTGCTGATATCTTTACGGAGCAGATTTTCCGGATTCATGGGATCCCTTTGTCCATTGTTTCTGACAGAGGTTCTCAGTTCGTATCCAAATTTTGGAGAGCTTTCGCGAAGAGATTGGGCATCTCTTCTTCCTTCTCTTTCGCCTATCATCCTCAGTCCAATGAACAAACGGAGAGAATCAATCAATCCCTGGAGAAGTACCTGAGATGTTTTATATCCGATTTCCAGGATGATTGGGCTCAACTCCTCTCTTGGGCAGAGTATGCCGTCAATTCTGCAAAAAACGAGTCCACCCGGGAGTCACCCTTCTTTATAAATTATGGGTTCCACCCTCCCTGTCTTCCCATCCCCAACATTCCTTCTGGAGTACCAGCCGTACACTGGCGACACACTTTATTCGAGCTCGGCTAGTCCCACGAATTCGGGTATACCCGGGTGTATTGAGGTTTGTGACTATTTTCTGCCCGAGTACATTGAGGTATTTTCCAGGCAGGGATTGAAGTATTTTATTCCCGCTGGCTGCAATACTGCACAGTATATATATATATACTGCATTACAATTCATGAATTTATGCCATCTGGTAGACACCCGAAGCATTGCAGCCTATTAAATCCTAATCATTATCATTTAACAGATCAGCCGCCCGTCAGCCAGGCATGAACCCAGGCTGGGAAGGCAAACACAACGGGGCTTGTCAGAGGTGAGGAGCGGCGCATTCCAGGTATCTGCCAGGTACATACTGGGTATTTGCTCGAATAAAGTGTGTCGGTGCAGTAGATGAACGCATTTCTTCCCTCCAAACCGCATGGTCCAGGATTCAGTCTACCCTTTTCAACTCCTCCCGCAGATCGAAACTACAGGCCGATCGTCGTCGTCGTTCGGCGCCCAGTTACAAACCAGGGGATTTGGTATGGCTCTCCTCTAGGAATATCCACCTCAAGGTACCATCTCCTAAACTGGCACCTAAGTTCCTGGGACCCTTCCCTATTTGTGAACAAATCAATCCTGTGGCATTCCGGCTCCAACTACCACCCAGTATGAAGATTCCCAATGTCTTTCATGTGTCCCTCTTAAAACCATTTATCTCCAGTCACTTCTTTCCGGATCAGACTCGTAAACCGGATCCCATTACTGTACAAAATAACGAGGAATACGAAGTTCACTCTCTTTTGGATTCTCGCCTATCCAGGGGTCAGCTCCAGTTCTTGGTGCAGTGGAAGGGCTTTGGCCCTGAAGAGAGATCCTGGGTACCTTCAAAGGACATTCATGCCCCGGCCCTTCTTAAGTCCTTCAGGAAAAAGTTTCCAGAGAAACCGTTCTTGGACCATCCTGAGGCCGTTCCTGAAGAGGGGGGTACTGTCAGGAATCGACGTTCTCCTCGCTTCCCACACAGAGCACTCCCTCTCCGCAGGGAGCCCCTGGACACACAAAACAATCCTGCCTTACCGGCCTCCACGGCTCCTCGCCCCTGCCGCCGTCGCGGGATCACTCCCCTCGGCGATTCCTCTGCTCAGCGCCGGGCACGCCCACGCCCTCCTGCACGCATACCTACACGCACGCCAGCCCCAGACGTTATGTGCATGCATTCCCAGCTTACAGAGCACACGCCTAACAGAGCACTTTTAACCAGTGCTCCTGCAGTGAGGCGTCGCCCCCAAGCATCACACAGTTCCATGCAAATCAAGGATTACACTCAGCTGGGCTGTAACACCTCCCTCCTATCAGGGAAGACTCCTTGCAGTCCTCCAGGCCTGCCCCCTTTTCCCATTGGCCTGCCCAGCTTTATTATGCCTGTGCTTCCCATCACTCGTCGCTCGACATAGTCTCTGTATGGGAGTACTTCTGGATTCTCTCAGTGTTTTCACAGGTTCTGACGCGGCTTATACGACTACCCCCTCTGGCTCTCGATCTCGGCACCCCTTGGACAACGCTCACTCTGGTAACCCCTTGAACACGGCTTGGACTACGACCTATCTCCACTCTCCACTCCCTGACCTCGGCAAGGCATTCATCACTCTATCTCTACAACCGGTACCGGCAAGTATTGTCTACCTTACTACACCTGGCCTGGCAACGCTTCATACCACACTCCGGACATGCACCCTTTGCTGCGGGTGCGTGTATTACCACTTCCCCCTTCAGCTCAGGGGACGGGTCTGGTCCGCGGGCAGCACCGGCGTAACAGCAGACAGGCGGCGCGCTGACAGGCACAGACCGTGATATGCGGTCTGTAGGGAGCCGGGAGCCCGAGCAGGAGGGGGGCAGGAGTGGGAGGGGGGCGTGGTTTGAGTGGATGGACCCGCTACTCCCCCCCTCCCTCCACGGGCTCGGGCTCGGTCTCCCGGGCTGTAGGAGGGAGCTGCTGCGGGCTGCTGGAAAGTAAGCAGCTTCCGCTCCCTCCCCCTTCCACCAAAAATGCCCTCCTCACACACGCTGATACACGCTGATACACGCTGATACACACACACACACACCACCCCCTACCTTGTGTAGGAAGCTGTCTGACAGCTCCCGCCCCCGCCGCTGATAGGCTCATCAGCGCACCACGTGACGCGTCACCGCTCGGGATCACAATTTTCTTGCATCCCCTGCCGGCTGACGCATCACAGCTTGTAGTGAGCCGTGCAGCGAGGGGGGACTGGGACTGGCTCAGAAGGATTCCCCTGCTGGTGGCGAATGCTCACGCGGCCGCCCGCGCCGCTGGGTGCAGCGGGTCCCAGCCCTTATGCTCTGTTAACGCCTCCAATGAACACAATTCCTCCTTCTGTATCCTAAACAAGGACAGACAAGACCCCACTCTTGCTTGATTTATTTTTAAATTCCTGATTCGCAGTCATTCTACCTTTCTCTAACAGAACATCTTCCCACCTACATCCCCTGTCCGGCTACCATAAGCACTGGAGAAATTACCCTGTTCATAACATTATCCTGCTGGCAAAACCCAAGTGACCACTCAATACTATGCTCCACTTCATTGCTCCATCTCCCAATTCTGCTGCTCAGCTCCATTGCCTGCTTTGGCACTCTGAATCAAAGCATCCCTGTAACCTTTGCTTGCTGTATCACAGCTCTGAAACATAGACACAATTAAGCCCTTTAGAGACATACCTTAGAGGAACCCCTCACCACAGGGACAAATGGATCACCTCCCACATGAACCCACTGAACAGGGAGAGAGGGGCACACTATCACCTCTTCAACTCCAGTGCAAGGAATAGGGGAATCCATTTTGCCTGGGGATAATATCATACATTATATATTTCATTTTACAACACAAATTTACTTTATGTACTTACTGTTGGCTTTCTTCAAATATATTTTTATTAAGTATATATATCTCATTATTGAAAGCTTCTAACATATCGATTACTTGTTAGTCTAATAAAAGGTATCATACCACCTACTCCCTCTCACTCCTTTGTTTTTGTTTTTTAACTAAATGAAAGAACCAACACAACTTCCCACCCTTATTTGCCTATATTGTTTAATGTTTTTTATGAAACAAAAGGGGAAAAAAAACTATGGAAAATGTTTTTTTTTTTTAAGTACAATTAATTTGTATTTTGGCAAAATTAATACAGTACATTGTTCAAAATTGCTGTGACGGGAGCGGGTAACCAGGCTACACAATAAAGGTTTAAGCCCATCTGGTTACCCCTGAAACCGTGGGGTAACGTGCAGTTACCTAGCACCATAAGCCAGGGATCAGGGATTATATATGTGAAAAATAAAGTGACCCCTGCTTTTCCTGTTTACAAGTTCCCTTTGCCCTTGAAACGTGAAACTTCTGGTGTGTAAGTTTTATTTGGAATATTTGGGTCAAAATGCAATTATTTTGTTTGGAGGAGTTTGGGGACCAAAGATACCAGTAATTCTCGACGACGTGCAGGCAATATTTGCCGGTACGCAAGTGGAATTTCCCCGGGGCTGCCCGGTGTCCCCCAGACTCCTGGTTTTCGAGCCCATATATCCCAGATCCATCTCCCGCACAGATATGGGTTCCCCAAGAGATATTGTGTAATAAAACATATTTTATTATGAGTTGTACATTTACTATAAATGTCTATTCAGCTAGCCTGGGAAAATACAAAGGTGCAGGGAAGTCTGGATAGATATCGTAGTTCAAAGGGGAGACGGGATGTTGAGAGGTGTCGGGGTGCTAAATGGCCGGTGCAGGGCAGAGTACTGAGTCCTCAGAACAGAGACCCCCTGTAGGGAGGACCCTCTGGTCTGCCGGACTCTCTGGAGCCTGCCCAGTAGGTGGCAATGGGTTGACTGGGGGAAGCGGCAGAATGTCGGCGCATTTCCTATTGGTCAATTCATATGTCCCGCCCACAGGGTATCCCGAGCCGGTTTGCACGCCCCCTCCTCTGATGTCAGCCAAAGGACAAGCCCTATTCCTATTGGCTGGCGGGGAGGAATTCCCACGCTCTGGTCGCTCCTCCTACTGTACCTCCATGCTGAACATACAGTAGAACAGCGGAAGGTATGTAAGGAGAAGCCCCAGTCAGAGAACCAAACCATCTTATAGCTTGAGTCGATGACTCGAGGGCGGGCATTTCAATGATGCTCTGTCCCAAATAGCAGAGCAACTGGCTTCGTTTTGAAGCTAGGAGAGTCTGCCCTGCAGAGGCTAAGTCAGAGGCGAAGTTGAAGTTCTTGTTTTGGAACGTAGCAGTCGCGTCTAGGACCTGAAGCCGAAAAGAGGACCAGGAAGCCTGGGCATATATCTCATTCAGGGTAAGCCCTCCGAAGCGGGCACCATGCACCTATTTTAGCCCAGATTTCACCCCCAGCGTCCCAGTAAGTGTGTATATTTCCTGTATCTTTGTATTTCACTGTGTGTATGCGGGTTTACCCGAATAAACCTCATTTTATTCCACTACTGTAGTTCTTGTTTTTATCTATTTGTTTTGGATTTGTGGTTCTTGTTTTTATTTAAACAGGATCCAAGTACCAGGATGAACATATAGATATTTGCTGTATAATAGGTAAGAAATGTGGTTTAGTGTTTGTTTACACTATCTACAAGTTAACTGGGGATATAAGTTCACTGGCTGCAGCTTCCGCCCCCACTCTCCTTCTTGCTCAATAACTATGACTAATGTTTATTTGACATAATGTTCTGTTCTGTTCAGGTTGCACATGTTCTCTGCACAAACTGAACAGCGCGTTTGATAGCCTTGAAACGGTTTCTACCTGCACAAAAAATATATTTGTACCCCATTATTATATTTCTGTTTCACCTATTGTGGCATTACAAAAGGTAGTGACAACAAAGATTAATTAGCATTTTAATATTTCTCTGCTTTTGTCACCACATCCTGCTCGGATCAGATGCTTAAAGCAAGAAACGTTAGAAGAAAATATTAATGCTCTTAGGGCCTCATGCAGTAAGCGACGATTATGTGAAATCGGCAAGCTTATCGATTAGTCATGTTATTGGCGTTTTTCCCTCTCCGTATGCAGTAAGTGCCGAATACATTCAAAATCAAGCCGAAAACAAATCCGCCCACTCTCACGATGATGAGCCGATCACACACAGGTGTATCGGCGTGCGTGGCGGGGTGCTGTTAGGTTGCACAATCACAAATCTTGCTGAATCAGGCGAAACAAGCATGTTTTTGATTGCGCGCCATATTTAAAGGCAACGTGTACTGCTAATCATTCTCTGTGTTGTTGGGAGTGAGAGAGAGAGAGAGACGCACAGAGCTGGACGATTGAAGATTTGCATATTGACTGAGAGACTTGTTGTGTATTGGGAGAGCTTTGTCCTTTGTTGTTTTGTTTACATCTTTGTCTTGTTTTATATGTGGAAGTGGGTCGTGTGATTGCCTGTACATTTCTTGTCTGTTTTTTGTGAGTGCTGGAAGTATGCCCGCAAAGCGTGGGAAGAGTGATGCTGGTGGGAGTGGGAGTGCTACTCGTGCGAGTACGCGTCAGAGTGAACGTTCTGTTCAGGGGAGTGATGTTGCTGGTGCACCGAGTGGTGTTGCTGGGAGTGGGAGTGCTGGTGCTGGGAGTGGGAGTGCTGTTGTTGGGAGTGGGAGTGCTGGTGCTGCGAGTGGTGTTGCTGGGAGTGGGAGTGCTGTTGTTGGGAGTGGGAGTGCTGTTGTTGGGAGTGGGAGTGCTGTTGCTGTGAGTGGGAGTGCTGGTGCTGGGAGTGCTGGTGCTAGGAGTGTGAGTGCTGGTGCTAGGAGTGTGAGTGCTGGTGCTAGGAGTGGGAGTGCTGGTGCTAGGAGTGGGAGTGCTGGTGCTGGGAGTGCTGCTGGTGGCGCAGTTGCTGATGGGGTGTCTGGTGGTGGCGTGCTTGCTGGTGGCCAGCTTTTGGAGGCTCTTCCATTGGAAGAAGGAGAGTCCAGTCAGCACCAGCCAAGCTCTGACCCTAAACCTGCTCGGAAGAAACGTGTGGAGAAGCCACGTAATCCTCGCTTCAATGACCAGGAAAATAGGGCTCTTGTCACTGGCATTCTGGAGCACTATGACAGTCTCTATGGACATTTAGTAGGTAAGTGTACCTTTACATTTATTATTCAAATACATGTGATCCTAGGTCATCTGAGTTTTGTTCATATGCAAATATGGGTACACAATATCTTTCTATGTTCATTAGTGTGGAAACACAGCTTTTTATCATGCCTTACAAGGACAAATAAACACAGGCGGTCAATTTGCCAGAACTGCATACAATATGAATGCAACCTTGCTTACATGTATAGGTTTAGTAGTGAATGCTCATGTGCTTCACATATTACACATAAAACAGCATGTTTGCTATCTCTTGGAACAGCTAGCAGTGTAGGAAACTGGTGCTTATATTATTATTAATTTACCTCATATCTTTTATATGTTTTTCAAGGGCGGACAAGTGCAGCAAGCAAAAAAGAAATGTGGGACACAATAGTCATTGGTGTCAATGCCTGTGGGAATAGTGTCAGGGACAAGTATCATTGTCGGAAAAGATTTGATGATATTAGGTCCAAATTGAAAAAGAAAATACAAGACCAACGCGTGCATGCTACTGGCACTGGAGGTGGGCCCACACCACAACGTCTCATATTGACTCCATTGGAGGAGCTGCTTCGGCCAAAATTACTTACCGTCGTCGTGGAAGGCTTGGCTGGTGACCGTGACATTGGAATTTATCCGTCACAATTTCCAGCAGGTGATAAATATTACTGTACTAGGCGTGTCGTTGCTTACACTTATTTTGCATATTTACACTGCTTTTTATACTGTCTTCACAATATAAGCATACCTGCATCTATATATGTATATGTCTGATTCTGTATATATATATATCTCAAAATAGACATATATGTAGTAGTCCTACTAAAAGCAGTAACTAATATAGCACGTGCCATTGCGTGCTCATTTACATGTGAATTCCCAAAATGCATAGCTGCAGTGGAAGCAATTGATGGTGGGCGAAGATGGGGAACAACAGGGTAGTACACATGTGTAACACATGTTCATGAGAAATTATTAGTAGCTACAGGTACAGAACAGAAATATGTATCATATTATTGTGTATTTTATTGATTTTACTCCGACAAACATGACATTACTGCCTATTTTAAGCATGCATCAAAGAAATTGCATGTAACGGCCTACAAACATCACTGGCACTAACACATCTATAGTTGCTTATGAAAAGGTCCATTTTTGCTTTATGTCATATACAGACAGCATAATGAGGCACACGTATCATATGTTATGTCATTGTTTTCATAACTTAAACACTGCAGATGACTACTTAGCTCATCTACCATTGTGTTAAAGCAGCTGCAATTAATATCTCATCACAGCATACACTTCAACAGAGGGGGTGGGGTTCAGCACACACACTAATTACAGCCTCATTTCACGGTCAACTTAGTTCACACCATTTTCACCTGTTTCAAGTAATTGAAAGGTGTGGCTGATTAGGCTTTTTGGGGAAGGGAATACCTTTCTTACAACCTGAATAGCACAACTGAAGTTAATCACACTCATTTGAAAGCTTAACTCTAGCTACTAAATGCCCCAACAACTCATTACTTATCAAAGCGTACGTCACACATTAGTTCACTCATATCTATAGTTGAACTACTATCAAAGACACATTATCACACACTGCATGTGTTGTCTTGTTGAGTCACAGCCACATTCAGGTGTGCCACATCTTCGATTAATGTACCACACATATCCTCTACCAAAAACAACACTTTTTGCAATATGACCACCTTCATGATAACCATTGTGAATGGTCATCTCATGATAGTTATGTACATTATGATACTGATATCACTACACAACATATGATTTTTATGTACTAATTTAATCTATTTATCCTCACGCATTACTGCAGAAACATAGTATGTTGTATGTTAGGGAACTCAAAACTTCTAAGTACACAGGCATGTACAGTGTTATTACAACTATTTATGTTCACTTTCACACACATTTTCGGTTAAGGAACTGATGTTGTTAGTTAATCATAAATACAGAACATACAATAAGTGTTTGTTCAATATTTACACATGTAAATGTAAAACTTATGTTATTGTTATATATAGTTGCCCCTGGAGGACATGTGTCACCTGAGATGGAACAAGTGTCTTCACCTGGGTCAGCCAGCTCAACACAACTAGAAGGTGAGTGTATCATTTGCTGGCCATATAATATGTGCTCTTCTATATGTTATGTTGTCATGTTCATTATTTGTTTTGCACATCTTCTTTAAATAGGATTACTTAGTGTCAGTGCAAATTAAGTGTAAGGCAACATGTATTGTGTTAGTGATGTGAACTATCATGTAGGACTTCGGAGTTTAGAGCAACTTTTCATTCATTCATATTTCATACTGAGTCCAAACATTATTCGTAAGTCAAGGTAGTTTTTAATGTGAGGTTATAAAACGTATGCTAACATGTTAGGTGTTACTTAGGACACAGTACAATTACATAGTAACACAGCATACATTAACATGCCATTTAATAATGTGTACATTTCTTTTTAGAACATCATGGTGATGAGGATGATGAGTATGATGAGGATGATGCCGCAGAAGAGACTGAAATACAATCATGTGACCATGAAGAGGTGCCAATAGAAACTGTTGTACCGCCAAATCGTCCATCAACTTCCACATACGATGCAATTGTAGCTTCAGAGGGAAAAATAGTGGACGCAGAAAATCGTCGCCATTCAGACATGATGACAGTGCTGGAAAGGATGATTGGACTGCAGGAAGAAACAGTATCACAATTGGCACATCTCCACAGAGTCTTCATTGAAGTGCCTAAACAGTTGCAAAAAATCAACACCTCATTCGAAGCATTAGTTGTTCAGCAAACACAAGCTAATTACTGGAGAATGACTAATGTACCACAATTCAACACCTCACAGCCAGGATCTGTTCATGCAGGTCAGTTTTCACCACATTCATCTGATATTCATTCACCAGGCCCAAATGTTACCGGTCAAGTAGCAGACATTGCTGTGCAGGTTCCTGACGACATCCTACCGCTGCCATCTGTACAAATTCAGCAGCTGACACCTACAAAGGAGGCCACAAAAAGAAAACACAAGCAGTTACTACTGACCAGTTTTTGGTCAAAAACAAAAAAAGACTCACATGAAACAGACCGACCATCACTTGTGCAGTGTCTACCAACTTGCTCACATGTGTCAGTGGGCACAAGCTCTGTCGGTGAGTCACTTGCCATAAGCCCTGTCCGTGAACAGTCAGTACCCACAAGCCCTGTAGGTGAGTCACTGCCCAAAAGCCCTGTAGGTGAATCGCTGCCCAAAAGCCCTGTAGGTGAATCGCTGCCCAAAAGCCCTGTAGGTGAGTCACTGGCCACAAGCCCTGTAGGTGAGTCACTGGCCACAAGCCCTGTAGGTGAGTCACTGGCCACAAGCCCTGTAGGTGAGTCACTGGCCACAAGCCCTGCCCGTGAAGTGCCAGAGGCCACTCAAAGTGGCTCTGTTGTGCCTAAAGTTGGTGGCAAAAGAAAAAGGAAAATTCAAGAGACAACAAGCAGGCCTGTTACTCGTTCGCAAAAGGAACAAAAAAAATAAATGTTATAATTCAGAAAATATGTCTTTGGCCTTGTTTTGTTGACTTCAGATTATCTAATTACTATTGTATGTATGCTGAAGACTGTGTTGTTTCCAAACTTTCAACTATGTTCTTGTACACGTGAAGTTTTGGAAATGTTAACACTCATAATTAATTGTGTTATAAATAATTATGTTTTAATCGTCTGTTCAGTAATGGTCCACCAGGAGCCAGTTGCTAAGTTTAGAGAAGCTGCCATTGACTTTGCAGCAAAACATTGCATTTGGGTGTGTTAATTGATGTAAGAATTGCATATGCATATTAGTCACATGCAATTATAAAAACACCTAAGTAAGTGCAAACATCTTTCTTGTACGTGTACAGCAGGATTATGTGTAAATTATTACTTACCTTTGCCTTGCTTGGCCATTGTAATTTTGTCCTTTAATCATTTGTGTGTTCGTTTCAATAACATCTCAGAATGTATAATAATATATATACACACACACTGTGTGTGTGTGTGTGTGTGTGTGTGTGTGTGTGTGTGTGTGTGTGTGTGTGTGTGTGTGTGTGTGTGTGTGTGTGTGTGTGTGTGTGTGTGTGTGTGTGTGTGTGTGTGTGTGTGTATATATATATATATGTATATATATATGTATATATATATAGTACTATATAGTACTATATAAACTGGTATACATGTATTTTACAAACTAATACACTTCATGCTTCCTTGTGAAAACACTATTTTAATAATACAGGCCTAATGTTTGAGAAATATCCTACAGTAAGTATGAGACTCTAACAGTATTGTGCTTAAACAAATGTTTATTACTTAATTCAATCATGTTTCTCACCATTTAAATAGGTTTCATACAAGGTATACTTAATGCCATCAATGTTGTGT
Source organism: Ascaphus truei (assembly GCF_040206685.1). Classification (NCBI taxonomy): domain Eukaryota; kingdom Metazoa; phylum Chordata; class Amphibia; order Anura; family Ascaphidae; genus Ascaphus; species Ascaphus truei. Next base: position 89,101,041 of record NC_134488.1, read on the forward strand.
GTACTCCTGCAATATTAAAAAAAATAAAATATAATATATAAATATATATATATATTTTTATAAGAGAGATATATTTATATATATATATATATACACACGTATTTAAACTCATGCAGACAGGGAGTTAACCAGACTTTCACATACACACAGAAATGTAAGCGGGGAAAAAACATTTCTTTTTGCAGGTGTGTGTTTTTACTGATATGCCTGGCTAAGAAATATTTTCACACAGTGGTCTTTGTTAGTTTTCAAAAAAACACTATGTGAACGCATTCAAAGTCTAGGGATGTTTTTCACAAACGAGATAAAAGAAGGAGAAATGTTTCTCCCACAGTCCCATATCACGAACCACAACTGTTAACCCAATTAGACAAACAAATCCAATTGGCGTTTGAAATAAGGAGTCAAAGTAGTTAGTTTTGTTGACCTTGACAAGGAAAAACAGGAGTTTGTTAGCCATTCAGCACATTCATTTTGATGAGCAAATAACACAGACCTGCACACAGCTTTTGTGCTACTCAGACATGGCTGATGAATTCGTTAACAATATTAATCCCCTTTTAGGGTATAAGTACATGATCTGTGAAGCCATCTTGAACAGTCGCGGACAGAAAGCAAGCACACGCCAAATCGATGATTTCATTCGAGCAAAATATCCTTATTACCAAGACCGTAAGCATGCACGGAATTTTAATTCCTCAATAAGATTCACTTTATCAAGTAATGACTTTTTTGAACGTGACCAGGATAAGCTACAACACACCTATGGTTTCTGGAAGATTGCCCCGGAAAAACAATTTCTCCTGAAAGACGGCACTTATATTGTCGTGAAAGGCATATTTATTCCTAATGGCAATAGCAATGTATCCGCTACTACTGATCCGTTTGAATCGATACGTGCTGCAATATCTGCAGCCTCCATTCCTGAAACCCACATTGTACAAGAACAAAAGTACTATGATTATGTACCAAGCCTTTCAGCTGAAAATGCATTGGAATGGGAACCCGAAGAAATGAACCTACCTCCCGACCAATTATTTGAAGAAAGCAGTGGCGATTCCTATGAGCGCATCCTGGAGGAGATATGTGTCATACTGGATTCAGCGGTTGGGTTAAGCGTGGATGAAAATGCCTTGCATTTCTGGAGCGACCAGTTGCAGCCAGGCGAAGAGTTAATTCTAGAAGAATGGTAAATATAACAATCGTTATGCGTTGACTCTGCGTTTAAATTTTTTTTTTTTTTGTAACCACCATTTTCACTTTCAATGCGTGGATACAGCGTAACATTGCAGACTGCATAACATGTAGCGATCACAAACAAATTGTTTCCTAATACAATATAGTAGAACCTGAAAGAGTAGTACACATTGCTGACGGAATAAATATACGTACTTTCCTATCCCTTTAAACATATTAGCAACATTTTTCCATTACTCTAACACATACCTGTTTTGTTATCATGCAACATCTACAACATTGAAAACCGGGTCCACCACGTATGACGTGGGACCCTTGTCATGGGCCAAGGCGTCCTTAAAAAGGATTACTGATGTAAGTCCCGCCCCCAAGCGACGTGCGCGCCTCAAAGCCTATTGGCTGTCATGTTTTGTTATAGTAACGGTAACTGCAGTGTGTGATGCGTGCGGCTCAGTGTTTGTAGGCGTACCCTGGGCGTTAGCCGAATGTTAATTGAGTGGGAGGAGTGTTAGCGTGCGTTTCACGCTGGCTTAACATGACGTCACACGTATTGCATTTGCGCATTGTGTTATCGGCCGTGCTTTCTGTTCAAACACGTCTGTTTAAAAAGAATACAGATGTACTCGTTTAGAACGAATGTAGTTTCGTCTTCATTGTATTTGAAATAAAGATGTTATGTTTACTGGTATTTTCAACATGTATTGAACGCACAACGTACGCTTTGTTTTGCGCATGCGCTAACAGTTAGTGGAGCCAAGCGTGAAGTGCGTGCGCACACAAAGATGTGCGCGCACATCTTTCAGTATACAGGCAACGTTCACTTCTTATACATAGTTATGCCTGCTACAAATTTAAAGAAACATTACATACTGATGAACAGTTTTACTTCTAACATATAAGTGACTGACGTGTGTATCTACACAATCATATAGAGCTGCGTAACGCGTTGTCACGGATGCATATCTAGTAAGGTGCCATCTTTGACCATCATGTGTTTGCTGTATTTCAGAGATGTCGGGGAAGATACAATCGGATCAATGTATGATTTCAGAAGAGTCTACCTTTATATGAGATGATTGTGAGGAGGAGCCACCGACTACTATACTACATATGGAACTAATTTTATATTGCTTGCAGCGCTTATTAACAAACAATTAAAAATGTGATACCCTTATGCCTATATTGCATAAGCACTTAATTAACATAATGATGTTGCAAAAGAGTGCCTCATGAATTTTTATTGAGTGTTCTTTAATGACTACTAACATTTTATGACATGGTGTCTTTTATATATAACAACCATTCCCACTCTGCTAACACATTTGTGTATTCTAATATGTAATGGAACGTATGACTGTCGAAACTATGTAACAATAATAATAATAATATGAGCATGTTCATGTATAGGGCTGCTAGTTGTACGCAGCGATTTACAGACACATGTTTCAGCCTGAGGTCCCTGGCCCGTGGAACGTACAAATGTTTTTTTGCCGCATGAGGCACAGGGAGATAAAGTGACTTGGCCAAGGTCACAAGGAGCCCACACTGGGAATTGAACCAGACTCCCCTGCTTCAAACTATCAGTGCCAGTGTGTGTCTTTACTCAGTGAGCCACTCCTTCTCCCAATGTAAAGGACACTTACAACCAAGTAGCCATTTATTTTTAAAATCTCTTGTTACATGGGTATGTAGATAAAATGGTTTGGGACTGTAGCAAATAATGTTACTGGCCAGATGTTATGGTCCCCTCCAATGCATGATGTTCTGAATATGACATCACCATCATGTTATGAAGTACGTTTCTGTGTATATTTCATTAACCTAACTAACTATAGTTTACTGTGTTTATTAATCGTTTAGAAATACATAGTATAGTCAATATGATGATATAAGCTACCATAATAAAGCTGGTGTTATCATTTGTCGGTGTTATACATGGATCCTACACCAATTGATACACACACAAACAGTTGTCTTAAAAAGTGTGTCTATGCTAGTGATGAATGTGCTCCCGTAAGTAAACAAATAAGTACAGTTATCCCCTTTTCTCCAAACACCTCTATATTACATTAATGGAAATTATAAGGAAACATACATAAAATGTGATGAAATGTGAGTAATCATTTTGTAATACAATGCACATGAAACCTCAAGAGTAGCTAAATGCATATACATGATACAGAAAGTACATATATGTAACATTTGTGTTTAAACCAATATGTTGGGTTTTTAGTTCCAATAATTATAGGAAGATTGAGGTAGCCACATCTTATGAGAGATGTCAGCAAATATACATACCATGATCAGTCATACTGCAAATATACCTATAATGCAAAGGAACAATATATAAATTGCAAACATTGACATGCCATCTTCAGTACCGTAAAGAACACATCAAAGTGTGTATTTGGTGTTAAATGTGCAACACCATGTATATTTAATGACATTCAAAATGTAAATCAGCCTGGTGTACACATCATCTGGATGTACATGTTACACTGCACCAATAACATTGTATGTAAGCATACTAGAAGCATGAATGATTATGGGCATAATATGTGTTTTGTCTTAGCATAAGGAATAACACAATGCTAAAATATTATTGCTTTGTTACCCAAGTTGTATTCACATACACACAACTAAAGTACAATTGAAGAGGGATTATATAACCTGTGCAACAATAACATACCGGTGCCACATCCCTTTGTGCACACAGCAGAGAAAAGAAAGGTGTGCAACCCATATTCATCTGTGTCCTAACAGAAGGTTATATAAAGAAACATTATTGTTAATATAACATAATTAAACTATAAAAGTAGTACTAGGAACATATGAGTTTGTACTTACAAGAAAAAAATGAATTGATGAGATTCTGTCGTGTCTGGCCACCACTGGCTGTTTGTTCATTTTCAGCAGCTACATGGGTGGGATGCTCGTCTACCAAAGCCTCAGCTAGGTCTGACTGTACATTGTGCCTGAGTGCAACATTGTGCAAAATGCAACAGGCAAGGATAATATCAGACACTTTTTGAGGCTTGTATAGAAGAGCCCCACCAGTTCTGTCCAGACACCTAAACCTGGTCTTGAGTAGGCCAAATGTCCTCTCTATAACAGATCTTGTAGATATATGGGCTGCATTGTACCTCTCCTCTGCTTCAGTTTGAGGGTTTAGCACCGGAGTCAAGAGCCACGGCCTAATTCCGTATCCTGAGTCACCTATAATGAATGGAGCACACATAAGCTGACATTAGTGATCAAATTGTACAATGCCAACATTCCTAAATCAAAATGTGTTTTGTGTTAGAACATGTAAATGTGTACTCACCCAGCAGCCAACCAGGTTCAAAATGACCCTCTTCGAACGCATGGAAGACTGAAGAGTTCCTCAGGATAGAGGAATCGTGACTGGAACCAGGGAACTTGGGTACCACATGCATTATCCTCATCGTGGCATCACATACCACCTGTACATTGAGTGAATGGTAGTGCTTCCGATTGCGGTACACATGCTCACTCTGACTAGGTGCAATCAAAGCAACATGTGTGCAATCGATTGCACCCAGCACAGATGGTATCCCTGCTATATTATAAAAGCCAGTCCTGACTTCCAGCCACTCTGTTGCCTCTGTAGGAAAATGAATATAATTCCTAGCGCGTCTATTGAGTGCATAGAGAAACTGGGTCAAGGCCCGCGAGAATGTAGATTGCGAGACCCCGCCCACTATGCCCACAGTTGTCTGGTATGACGCGGAAGCAAGATAATGTAATGAGCACAGCATTTTAACAAGCCCAGGGACTGCACGACCTCTGGCTGTGAAAAAATCTAAATCCCCCCTTATCTCCTCATAAAGAGATAAGATTGCTGCTGAACTCAAACGATAGCGACTTACAATCTCCTCCTCACTCATCCCATCTAACAGGGTTCTCTCCCTGTACAGACGCGGACGAGGCACAAGTTGTCTCCTCTGTCTTCTCCTCTGATCTCCTGTCCCTCTACCTGTCCCTCGGCCTGTCCCTCTCCCTGTCCCTGTCGTATCCGCGTCACTGTCACTGTCCCTCGGTGTGTCCCTACCTTGCCCTATATCATTCTCTTGATCAGCAAGCATGTCATAGAAAAGAATGTTCCTGCGTCTCCTAAACATTCGCAACATTTTGAAATGAGTAGCTGTGAATGAGCAGGTAATGTGCGTCCTTTAAATAGGTATGTGATGATGTCAGGTGACATAGTAAAATGCAAGGTGTTACATTAACATAATAAAGTACTTCTGTGGCAAGCTGTGTGCACTTGTTGTTCTAAGTATTTGTTGTGTGTATTCTGCAGGGAATGATGATATTTGGCAATGATGTGACGTGAAGCTTTGTACAAAGATTGCTTGCAAATAAATAGTTGCATGTGCAATGCATGTAACACTTGTGAACGCAAGAGTCAGTCATGTAATGAGACAAAAAGGCTGAGATTGACGTGGGAAAAGTTTTGTGTAACATGTGTAATTAGCCATGTTATTGTCACATGTTGCCAACAATGAATAGTCGTGTGCATATGCATGCATTTGTGTAAGGAGGATAGTTGCTATAGAATGAGTTTACAAGGTGTCCCAATGATGAATTACTGTACATGTGTGTATAAGTTAGGTTGAAGTGCTTGTAATGCAACGGTTACAATGTAAACATGCAATGTGATTGAGCGTCCAATAAGTGACGTCATGAAAATAGGAAGGACCCAAACGTAGATGTAAACATGAGAATTTAGATGTACATGAAGGTTTAAAGATGCGTGACACATTACAAGCATTGTGTAATGTAAAGGAACATGAATATACGGTGTATGTGTGACATGTGTGACATCATGTAAATAATTGTCGCTGAGTTGAGTAAAATGTGTGATATGATGTGAGGTTCTCCTTTAAGAGTGTAGTATAGTATTTTCCCTTGCCACATCATCACATGATGAGTAATGTGACCCGCAAATGCTGAAAACATGTAAAAGTCGAATGTTATGCAAATAAGACACATCAGCTGTGACACAATGCAGGGAATGCCCCCACACTGTAATGCAAATCCCCCTTGTATTGTGAGCAATGAAACGTAAACAGTACTATACTGTTATACGTCCCCGCTCCATTGACTTCCATTGATGTACAGAAGATTTTTTTTTTCTAAGTGCCGTTCCGGCAGCCTTAGCGATCGTTCTCCCGTCCAAAATGCCAACTTTAGTTGGCGGGAGAAATCGGCCATAACATCTCAATTTCGTAGTGCCGATCAGCCCCGATAAGCTGTTTTTTTTTGTTGAATCCAGCCGATTTAAAAAAGTGGCGATCAGTGTCGAAAACAGGCTTATCGGCAGCCGACTGGCCATAACCAAATTATCGGCTCCGAAACCTGGCGATATGAAGCACTTATCGGCGCTTACTGAATCTCAAACCCAATTTTGGCTATAAAATGGCCATATTTCCCTTATCAACGCTTACTGCATGAGGCCCTTAGTGGTAGATTCATAATGCTCCGTTAGGGACTTAACGAGACGTTAACCTCAATTAACGTCTCGTTAAGTGCTAACGGGGAGTAAGTGCTGCCTTCATGCTAAAATGGCCTGCCATGAATTTAAACAGACCTTAGTGCTAATGATATGCAAAAGTGGTGTGGACCACCTCAATGCATATCCTCAGCAGTCCGTTAAAGTTAACGTTGCACATAATGCTATGTTAGTTTACAGTAGGTCGTGGTTATAGCTGCCATTAAGTGCTTCCAGCTTCCAGCACCTATTGCCGGGTAGCAGAATTGTTTTTGGCTTTATCTAGGATTTTGAAGTGGGACACTTTTGCCTTAGCAATATATAAAGCCAAAGGGAGTACTATGGAGTAAGCCAAAACATTTAGATCATTTTAATCGATCTGGTGCTTCAGGGGTTAATGGTGCAACAATTTCAATTCAAAAACACAATATATTTGGTTTATGACAGGCCAAGACTTTTCCTGGGTCTGGGTTGGTTTTCAAAGATAACTTAACTGGAGGGGCCTATCACGGATGACCCATTAAAAATTACACACGTGTTTTGTGTAGAACGTCATAAACGCTAACCAGAGATGATTCCATTAACCACAAAGAAAACTAAATGCTTGTGAATAATTTCTAGCGCATTCCAGAGAGAGCTGACACACCGGTTATGCTTTCATTGGAAGGCTTTATTAAAAACGAGAATATCATGTGATGTCATCTACTGTATACACTAAGAGTTACATGTGTGTGTTCGTGACATAGAATGGAATGTAAGGAGACCACACACTGCATGGTTAAGAGGTGCCATGGGCAGATATCCATTTGTCACTCAAATTTAGGATCAATGCAGTCATGATTAGTCTCGTTGCCTCTGTCAGGACCGTCTGAATTTATTGATGTGGCTCACATGTTTCTAAGTATTAGAGAAGGGAAGTTATGAGTGCGGTTATATACTGAGGCAAATGTAAATTACATTTTGTAGGAGGTTTTTTTACTATTAAAACTGTCAATCTAATAGCTGATTTACGACCGGTGGGCTTATGTTGTTTCAATGGGGAAAAAAATAATACATAAGTCTGAGCAAGTTATTATGAAAATCAGATTTTAACAGAGGTGTGTTTTGGACCAAACACGTGAAGTCTAATTTCTGCGTCAGTAACCTCTCTGGGAGAAAATCCCGATATATGGCAATGTACTGTGTAAGGATTCCTGTTTTATCCTGTTTTTTTTAAGAAACTGTCCTGCATTTACTGTAATTGTATCTTCTTGTAAGTCTTTTTCTATCATTTAAGCACTGTATGTTTTATATATTATATATATATATATATATATATATATATATATATATATATATATATATATATATATATATATATATATATATATTAACACACATTCCCAGATAGCTCAAACTTCTACACCCACCACATCATGAATATATATTTATGTCAAAAAGAGTGCTACTGGGCGAGGCAAATGTATACAACAAAAGACAGGTGTGCCCAATGCTCCGTCCAATTGACAAAACATATATGGTAAATAGTATAAAGTTTAAATACTTCAATAATAATAACAACTTGGTTATTTAGTTTAACCCCTTGGCCAAAGCGTCGTAAGCCTGCATACCAAACGTCAAGGTATAACCAAAAATGCAGGTCCTACACTACACTGTGAACCCTTCCTTTTACCTCTGTACTAGGGGAAAGGACCATAGTAAGTCCTGTTCTTGCAGCAGAGTGAAAGACCTCCCAAGTTAAAAAGGTGAGGAGGAGTGAGCTCTGGGGGGAGGTGCCACCAGAAGTTTGAGCTTGCTTGGAATGTGTGTTAATCAATTTCTGACTGGTAACAGTTGTAATGGAGGAAGGTGGCACCTCCCCCCAGAGCTCACTCCTCCTCACCTTTTTAAATTGGGAGGTCTTTAACTCTGCTGCAAGAACAGGACTTACTATGGTTCTTTCCCCTCATACAGAGGTAAAAGGAAGGGTTCACAGTGTAGTGTAGGACCTGCATTTTTGGTTATACCTTGACATTTGGGTATACCTTGAGCATTGGGCACCCCTGTCTTTTGTTTTATATATACAACTCGGGTGAGTAGAGTTAGCGATGATAGTGATATCGAGAGTCTGGAGTTGCCAGTTAGTTATGCCGGGAGTATGCAGTTCAGTTAGTATGCCATGAGTCAAAGAATCCTGCGGATCGGTCCGAGGAGTTGGAGGAGACTACGGTCTCCCCTGCGCAGAGTGCAGGAGCAGAGAGAGAGAGGAGCGGAAAGATCAGCGTCCTTTAGTAGAGCTGATAGAATTATAGACTTGGTGGACCAATGCCCTCACCCCACTGCCAGGGGTGATGGGGAGAATCCAAGACCCACCGCGAGGATAACCTCGGGGGTGGGCCACGGGGTATTGAAACCCTAGCTCAGACCATCCTGCCGGAGGAGAGACTTGGAGGGAAGGAGAGGAAGAATTATCTGTGTGGAAGGCGAGTGGCGTAATAACCCGTCTTGGCTATTGTTGTTGCGGCTGCTGGAAGCCACTATCATTGGGAGATTGCTGCTCTGTCAATAAAAGAGACTATTCGTTATTATCAAAGACTATGGGCCTCATGCAGTAAGCGACGATTATGTGAAATCGGCAAGCTTATCGATTAGTCATGTTATTGGCGTTTTTCCCTCTCCGTATGCAGTAAGTGCCGAATACATTCAAAATCAAGCCGAAAACAAATCCGCCCACTCTCACGATGATGAGCCGATCACACACAGGTGTATCGGCGTGCGTGGCGGGGTGCTGTTAGGTTGCACAATCACAAATCTTGCTGAATCAGGCGAAACAAGCATGTTTTTGATTGCGCGCCATATTTAAAGGCAACGTGTACTGCTAATCATTCTCTGTGTTGTTGGGAGTGAGAGAGAGAGAGAGACGCACAGAGCTGGACGATTGAAGATTTGCATATTGACTGAGAGACTTGTTGTGTATTGGGAGAGCTTTGTCCTTTGTTGTTTTGTTTACATCTTTGTCTTGTTTTATATGTGGAAGTGGGTCGTGTGATTGCCTGTACATTTCTTGTCTGTTTTTTGTGAGTGCTGGAAGTATGCCCGCAAAGCGTGGGAAGAGTGATGCTGGTGGGAGTGGGAGTGCTACTCGTGCGAGTACGCGTCGGAGTGAACGTTCTGTTCAGGGGAGTGATGTTGCTGGTGCACCGAGTGGTGTTGCTGGGAGTGGGAGTGCTGGTGCTGGGAGTGGGAGTGCTGTTGTTGGGAGTGGGAGTGCTGGTGCTGCGAGTGGTGTTGCTGGGAGTGGGAGTGCTGTTGTTGGGAGTGGGAGTGCTGTTGTTGGGAGTGGGAGTGCTGTTGCTGTGAGTGGGAGTGCTGGTGCTGGGAGTGCTGGTGCTAGGAGTGTGAGTGCTGGTGCTAGGAGTGTGAGTGCTGGTGCTAGGAGTGGGAGTGCTGGTGCTAGGAGTGGGAGTGCTGGTGCTGGGAGTGCTGCTGGTGGCGCAGTTGCTGATGGGGTGTCTGGTGGTGGCGTGCTTGCTGGTGGCCAGCTTTTGGAGGCTCTTCCATTGGAAGAAGGAGAGTCCAGTCAGCACCAGCCAAGCTCTGACCCTAAACCTGCTCGGAAGAAACGTGTGGAGAAGCCACGTAATCCTCGCTTCAATGACCAGGAAAATAGGGCTCTTGTCACTGGCATTCTGGAGCACTATGACAGTCTCTATGGACATTTAGTAGGTAAGTGTACCTTTACATTTATTATTCAAATACATGTGATCCTAGGTCATCTGAGTTTTGTTCATATGCAAATATGGGTACACAATATCTTTCTATGTTCATTAGTGTGGAAACACAGCTTTTTATCATGCCTTACAAGGACAAATAAACACAGGCGGTCAATTTGCCAGAACTGCATACAATATGAATGCAACCTTGCTTACATGTATAGGTTTAGTAGTGAATGCTCATGTGCTTCACATATTACACATAAAACAGCATGTTTGCTATCTCTTGGAACAGCTAGCAGTGTAGGAAACTGGTGCTTATATTATTATTAATTTACCTCATATCTTTTATATGTTTTTCAAGGGCGGACAAGTGCAGCAAGCAAAAAAGAAATGTGGGACACAATAGTCATTGGTGTCAATGCCTGTGGGAATAGTGTCAGGGACAAGTATCATTGTCGGAAAAGATTTGATGATATTAGGTCCAAATTGAAAAAGAAAATACAAGACCAACGCGTGCATGCTACTGGCACTGGAGGTGGGCCCACACCACAACGTCTCATATTGACTCCATTGGAGGAGCTGCTTCGGCCAAAATTACTTACCGTCGTCGTGGAAGGCTTGGCTGGTGACCGTGACATTGGAATTTATCCGTCACAATTTCCAGCAGGTGATAAATATTACTGTACTAGGCGTGTCGTTGCTTACACTTATTTTGCATATTTACACTGCTTTTTATACTGTCTTCACAATATAAGCATACCTGCATCTATATATGTATATGTCTGATTCTGTATATATATATCTCAAAATAGACATATATGTAGTAGTCCTACTAAAAGCAGTAACTAATATAGCACGTGCCATTGCGTGCTCATTTACATGTGAATTCCCAAAATGCATAGCTGCAGTGGAAGCAATTGATGGTGGGCGAAGATGGGGAACAACAGGGTAGTACACATGTGTAACACATGTTCATGAGAAATTATTAGTAGCTACAGGTACAGAACAGAAATATGTATCATATTATTGTGTATTTTATTGATTTTACTCCGACAAACATGACATTACTGCCTATTTTAAGCATGCATCAAAGAAATTGCATGTAACGGCCTACAAACATCACTGGCACTAACACATCTATAGTTGCTTATGAAAAGGTCCATTTTTGCTTTATGTCATATACAGACAGCATAATGAGGCACACGTATCATATGTTATGTCATTGTTTTCATAACTTAAACACTGCAGATGACTACTTAGCTCATCTACCATTGTGTTAAAGCAGCTGCAATTAATATCTCATCACAGCATACACTTCAACAGAGGGGGTGGGGTTCAGCACACACACTAATTACAGCCTCATTTCACGGTCAACTTAGTTCACACCATTTTCACCTGTTTCAAGTAATTGAAAGGTGTGGCTGATTAGGCTTTTTGGGGAAGGGAATACCTTTCTTACAACCTGAATAGCACAACTGAAGTTAATCACACTCATTTGAAAGCTTAACTCTAGCTACTAAATGCCCCAACAACTCATTACTTATCAAAGCGTACGTCACACATTAGTTCACTCATATCTATAGTTGAACTACTATCAAAGACACATTATCACACACTGCATGTGTTGTCTTGTTGAGTCACAGCCACATTCAGGTGTGCCACATCTTCGATTAATGTACCACACATATCCTCTACCAAAAACAACACTTTTTGCAATATGACCACCTTCATGATAACCATTGTGAATGGTCATCTCATGATAGTTATGTACATTATGATACTGATATCACTACACAACATATGATTTTTATGTACTAATTTAATCTATTTATCCTCACGCATTACTGCAGAAACATAGTATGTTGTATGTTAGGGAACTCAAAACTTCTAAGTACACAGGCATGTACAGTGTTATTACAACTATTTATGTTCACTTTCACACACATTTTCGGTTAAGGAACTGATGTTGTTAGTTAATCATAAATACAGAACATACAATAAGTGTTTGTTCAATATTTACACATGTAAATGTAAAACTTATGTTATTGTTATATATAGTTGCCCCTGGAGGACATGTGTCACCTGAGATGGAACAAGTGTCTTCACCTGGGTCAGCCAGCTCAACACAACTAGAAGGTGAGTGTATCATTTGCTGGCCATATAATATGTGCTCTTCTATATGTTATGTTGTCATGTTCATTATTTGTTTTGCACATCTTCTTTAAATAGGATTACTTAGTGTCAGTGCAAATTAAGTGTAAGGCAACATGTATTGTGTTAGTGATGTGAACTATCATGTAGGACTTCTGAGTTTAGAGCAACTTTTCATTCATTCATATTTCATACTGAGTCCAAACATTATTCGTAAGTCAAGGTAGTTTTTAATGTGAGGTTATAAAACGTATGCTAACATGTTAGGTGTTACTTAGGACACAGTACAATTACATAGTAACACAGCATACATTAACATGCCATTTAATAATGTGTACATTTCTTTTTAGAACATCATGGTGATGAGGATGATGAGTATGATGAGGATGACGCCGCAGAAGAGACTGAAATACAATCATGTGACCATGAAGAGGTGCCAATAGAAACTGTTGTACCGCCAAATCGTCCATCAACTTCCACATACGATGCAATTGTAGCTTCAGAGGGAAAAATAGTGGACGCAGAAAATCGTCGCCATTCAGACATGATGACAGTGCTGGAAAGGATGATTGGACTGCAGGAAGAAACAGTATCACAATTGGCACATCTCCACAGAGTCTTCATTGAAGTGCCTAAACAGTTGCAAAAAATCAACACCTCATTCGAAGCATTAGTTGTTCAGCAAACCCAAGCTAATTACTTGAGAATGACTAATGTACCCCAATTCAACACCTCACAGGCTGGATCATTATATGCTGGCAACTTCTCACCACATTCATCTGATCTTCAGTCACCAGGTCCCAATGTTTCCGGTCAAGTAGCACACATTGGTGTGCAGGTTCCTGACGACATCCTACCGCTGCCATCAGTACTACATCAGCAGCTGACACCTACAAAGGAGGCCACAAAAACAAAACACAAGCAGTTACTACTGACCAGTTTTTGGTCAAAAACAAAAAAAGACTCACATGAAACAGACCGACCATCACTTGTGCAGTGTCTACCAACTTGCTCACATGTGTCAGTGGGCACAAGCTCTGTCGGTGAGTCACTTGCCACAAGCCCTGTCCGTGAACAGTCAGTACCCACAAGCCCTGTAGGTGAGTCACTGCCCAAAAGCCCTGTAGGTGAATCGCTGCCCAAAAGCCCTGTAGGTGAATCGCTGCCCAAAAGCCCTGTAGGTGAATCACTGCCCAAAAGCCCTGTAGGTGAGTCACTGGCCACAAGCCCTGTAGGTGAGTCACTGGCCACAAGCCCTGTAGGTGAGTCACTGCCCATAAGCCCTGCCCGTGAAGTGCCAGAGGCCACTCAAAGTGGCTCTGTTGTGCCTAAAGTTGGTGGCAAAAGAAAAAGGAAAATTCAAGAGACAACAAGCAGGCCTGTTACTCGTTCGCAAAAGGAACAAAAAAAATAAATGTTATAATTCAGAAAATATGTCTTTGGCCTTGTTTTGTTGACTTCAGATTATCTAATTACTATTGTATGTATGCTGAAGACTGTGTTGTTTCCAAACTTTCAACTATGTTCTTGTACACGTGAAGTTTTGGAAATGTTAACACTCATAATTAATTGTGTTATAAATATTTATGTTTTAATCGTCTGTTCAGTAATGGTCCACCAGGAGCCAGTTGCTAAGTTTAGAGAAGCTGCCATTGACTTTGCAGCAAAACATTGCATTTGGGTGTGTTAATTGATGTAAGAATTGCATATGCATATTAGTCACATGCAATTATAAAAACACCTAAGTAACTGCAAACATCTTTCTTGTACGTGTACAGCAGGATTATGTGTAAATTCTTACTTACCTTTGCCTTGCTTGGCCATTGTAATTTTGTCCTTTAATCATTTGTGTGTTCTTGTTTCAATAACATCTCAGAATGTATAATAATATATATACACACACACACACACACACACACACACACACACACACACACACACACTCTGAGTGTGTGTGTGTGTGTGTGTGTGTGTGTGTGTGTGTGTGTGTGTGTGTGTGTGTGTGTGTGTGTGTGTGTGTGTGTGTATATATATATATATATATATATATATATATATATATATATATATATATAGTACTATATAAACTGGTATACATGTATTTTACAAACTAATACACTTCATGCTTCCTTGTGAAAACACTATTTTAATAATACAGGCCTAATGTTTGAGAAATATCCTAAGTATGAGACTCTAACAGTATTGTGCTTAAACAAATGTTTATTACTTAATTCAATCATGTTTCTCACCATTTAAATAGGTTTCATACAAGGTATACTTAATGCCATCAATGTTGTGTGTACTCCTGCAATATTAAAAAAAATAACATATAATATATAAATATATATATATTTTTATAAGAGAGATATATTTATATATATATATATATATATATATATACACACGTATTTAAACTCATGCAGACAGGGAGTTAACCAGACTTTCACATACACACAGAAATGTAAGCGGGGAAAAAACATTTCTTTTTGCAGGTGTGTGTTTTTACTGATATGCCTGGCTAAGAAATATTTTCACACAGTGGTCTTTGTTAGTTTTCAAAAAAACACTATGTGAACGCATTCAAAGTCTAGGGATGTTTTTCACAAACGAGATAAAAGAAGGAGAAATGTTTCTCCCACAGTCCCATATCACGAACCACAACTGTTAACCCAATTAGACAAACAAATCCAATTGGCGTTTGAAATAAGGAGTCAAAGTAGTTAGTTTTGTTGACCTTGACAAGGAAAAACAGGAGTTTGTTAGCCATTCAGCACATTCATTTTGATGAGCAAATAACACAGACCTGCACACAGCTTTTGTGCTACTCAGACATGGCTGATGAATTCGTTAACAATATTAATCCCCTTTTAGGGTATAAGTACATGATCTGTGAAGCCATCTTGAACAGTCGCGGACAGAAAGCAAGCACACGCCAAATCGATGATTTCATTCGAGCAAAATATCCTTATTACCAAGACCGTAAGCATGCACGGAATTTTAATTCCTCAATAAGATTCACTTTATCAAGTAATGACTTTTTTGAACGTGACCAGGATAAGCTACAACACACCTATGGTTTCTGGAAGATTGCCCCGGAAAAACAATTTCTCCTGAAAGACGGCACTTATATTGTCGTGAAAGGCATATTTATTCCTAATGGCAATAGCAATGTATCCGCTACTACTGATCCGTTTGAATCGATACGTGCTGCAATATCTGCAGCCTCCATTCCTGAAACCCACATTGTACAAGAACAAAAGTACTATGATTATGTACCAAGCCTTTCAGCTGAAAATGCATTGGAATGGGAACCCGAAGAAATGAACCTACCTCCCGACCAATTATTTGAAGAAAGCAGTGGCGATTCCTATGAGCGCATCCTGGAGGAGATATGTGTCATACTGGATTCAGCGGTTGGGTTAAGCGTGGATGAAAATGCCTTGCATTTCTGGAGCGACCAGTTGCAGCCAGGCGAAGAGTTAATTCTAGAAGAATGGTAAATATAACAATCGTTATGCGTTGACTCTGCGTTTAAATTTTTTTTTTTTTGTAACCACCATTTTCACTTTCAATGCGTGAATACAGCGTAACATTGCAGACTGCATAACATGTAGCGATCACAAACAAATTGTTTCCTAATACAATATAGTAGAACCTGAAAGAGTAGTACACATTGCTGACGGAATAAATATACGTACTTTCTTATCCCTTTAAACATATTAGCAACATTTTTCCATTACTCTAACACATACCTGTTTTGTTATCATGCAACATCTACAACATTGAAAACCGGGTCCACCACGTATGACGTGGGACCCTTGTCATGGGCCAAGGCGTCCTTAAAAAGGATTACTGATGTAAGTCCCGCCCCCAAGCGACGTGCGCGCCTCAAAGCCTATTGGCTGTCATGTTTTGTTATAGTAACGGTAACTGCAGTGTGTGATGCGTGCGGCTCAGTGTTTGTAGGCGTACCCTGGGCGTTAGCCGAATGTTAATTGAGTGGGAGGAGTGTTAGCGTGCGTTTCACGCTGGCTTAACATGACGTCACACGTATTGCATTTGCGCATTGTGTTATCGGCCGTGCTTTCTGTTCAAACACGTCTGTTTAAAAAGAATACAGATGTACTCGTTTAGAACGAATGTAGTTTCGTCTTCATTGTATTTGAAATAAAGATGTTATGTTTACTGGTATTTTCAACATGTATTGAACGCACAACGTACGCTTTGTTTTGCGCATGCGCTAACAGTTAGTGGAGCCAAGCGTGAAGTGCGTGCGCACACAAAGATGTGCGCGCACATCTTTCAGTATACAGGCAACGTTCACTTCTTATACATAGTTATGCCTGCTACAAATTTAAAGAAACATTACATACTGATGAACAGTTTTACTTCTAACATATAAGTGACTGACGTGTGTATCTACACAATCATATAGAGCTGCGTAACGCGTTGTCACGGATGCATATCTAGTAAGGTGCCATCTTTGACCATCATGTGTTTGCTGTATTTCAGAGATGTCGGGGAAGATACAATCGGATCAATGTATGATTTCAGAAGAGTCTACCTTTATATGAGATGATTGTGAGGAGGAGCCACCGACTACTATACTACATATGGAACTAATTTTATATTGCTTGCAGCGCTTATTAACAAACAATTAAAAATGTGATACCCTTATGCCTATATTGCATAAGCACTTAATTAACATAATGATGTTGCAAAAGAGTGCCTCATGAATTTTTATTGAGTGTTCTTTAATGACTACTAACATTTTATGACATGGTGTGTTTTATATATAACAACCATTCCCACTCTGCTAACACATTTGTGTATTCTAATATGTAATGGAACGTATGACTGTCGAAACTATGTAACAATAATAATAATAATATGAGCATGTTCATGTATAGGGCTGCTAGTTGTACGCAGCGATTTACAGACACATGTTTCAGCCTGAGGTCCCTGGCCCGTGGAACGTACAAATGTTTTTTTGCCGCATGAGGCACAGGGAGATAAAGTGACTTGGCCAAGGTCACAAGGAGCCCACACCAGGAATTGAACCAGACTCCCCTGCTTCAAACTATCAGTGCCAGTGTGTGTCTTTACTCAGTGAGCCACTCCTTCTCCCAATGTAAAGGACACGTACAACCAAGTAGCCATTTATTTTTAAAATCTCTTGTTACATGGGTATGTAGATAAAATGGTTTGGGACTGTAGCAAATAATGTTACTGGCCAGATGTTATGGTCCCCTCCAATGCATGATGTTCTGAATATGACATCACCATCATGTTATGAAGTACGTTTCTGTGTATATTTCATTAACCTAACTAACTATAGTTTACTGTGTTTATTAATCGTTTAGAAATACATAGTATAGTCAATATGATGATATAAGCTACCATAATAAAGCTGGTGTTATCATTTGTCGGTGTTATACATGGATCCTACACCAATTGATACACACACAAACAGTTGTCTTAAAAAGTGTGTCTATGCTAGTGATGAATGTGCTCCCGTAAGTAAACAAATAAGTACAGTTATCCCCTTTTCTCCAAACACCTCTATATTACATTAATGGAAATTATAAGGAAACATACATAAAATGTGATGAAATGTGAGTAATCATTTTGTAATACAATGCACATGAAACCTCAAGAGTAGCTAAATGCATATACATGATACAGAAAGTACATATATGTAACATTTGTGTTTAAACCAATATGTTGGGTTTTTAGTTCCAATAATTATAGGAAGATTGAGGTAGCCACATCTTATGAGAGATGTCAGCAAATATACATACCATGATCAGTCATACTGCAAATATACCTATAATGCAAAGGAACAATATATAAATTGCAAACATTGACATGCCATCTTCAGTACCGTAAAGAACACATCAAAGTGTGTATTTGGTGTTAAATGTGCAACACCATGTATATTTAATGACATTCAAAATGTAAATCAGCCTGGTGTACACATCATCTGGATGTACATGTTACACTGCACCAATAACATTGTATGTAAGCATACTAGAAGCATGAATGATTATGGGCATAATATGTGTTTTGTCTTAGCATAAGGAATAACACAATGCTAAAATATTATTGCTTTGTTACCCAAGTTGTATTCACATACACACAACTAAAGTACAATTGAAGAGGGATTATATAACCTGTGCAACAATAACATACCGGTGCCACATCCCTTTGTGCACACAGCAGAGAAAAGAAAGGTGTGCAACCCATATTCATCTGTGTCCTAACAGAAGGTTATATAAAGAAACATTATTGTTAATATAACATAATTAAACTATAAAAGTAGTACTAGGAACATATGAGTTTGTACTTACAAGAAAAAAATGAATTGATGAGATTCTGTCGTGTCTGGCCACCACTGGCTGTTTGTTCATTTTCAGCAGCTACATGGGTGGGATGCTCGTCTACCAAAGCCTCAGCTAGGTCTGACTGTACATTGTGCCTGAGTGCAACATTGTGCAAAATGCAACAGGCAAGGATAATATCAGACACTTTTTGAGGCTTGTATAGAAGAGCCCCACCAGTTCTGTCCAGACACCTAAACCTGGTCTTGAGTAGGCCAAATGTCCTCTCTATAACAGATCTTGTAGATATATGGGCTGCATTGTACCTCTCCTCTGCTTCAGTTTGAGGGTTTAGCACCGGAGTCAAGAGCCACGGCCTAATTCCGTATCCTGAGTCACCTATAATGAATGGAGCACACATAAGCTGACATTAGTGATCAAATTGTACAATGCCAACATTCCTAAATCAAAATGTGTTTTGTGTTAGAACATGTAAATGTGTACTCACCCAGCAGCCAACCAGGTTCAAAATGACCCTCTTCGAACGCATGGAAGACTGAAGAGTTCCTCAGGATAGAGGAATCGTGACTGGAACCAGGGAACTTGGGTACCACATGCATTATCCTCATCGTGGCATCACATACCACCTGTACATTGAGTGAATGGTAGTGCTTCCGATTGCGGTACACATGCTCACTCTGACTAGGTGCAATCAAAGCAACATGTGTGCAATCGATTGCACCCAGCACAGATGGTATCCCTGCTATATTATAAAAGCCAGTCCTGACTTCCAGCCACTCTGTTGCCTCTGTAGGAAAATGAATATAATTCCTAGCGCGTCTATTGAGTGCATAGAGAAACTGGGTCAAGGCCCGCGAGAATGTAGATTGCGAGACCCCGCCCACTATGCCCACAGTTGTCTGGTATGACGCGGAAGCAAGATAATGTAATGAGCACAGCATTTTAACAAGCCCAGGGACTGCACGACCTCTGGCTGTGAAAAAATCTAAATCCCCCCTTATCTCCTCATAAAGAGATAAGATTGCTGCTGAACTCAAACGATAGCGACTTACAATCTCCTCCTCACTCATCCCATCTAACAGGGTTCTCTCCCTGTACAGACGCGGACGAGGCACAAGTTGTCTCCTCTGTCTTCTCCTCTGATCTCCTGTCCCTCTACCTGTCCCTCGGCCTGTCCCTCTCCCTGTCCCTGTCGTATCCGCGTCACTGTCACTGTCCCTCGGTGTGTCCCTACCTTGCCCTATATCATTCTCTTGA
Source organism: Ascaphus truei (assembly GCF_040206685.1). Classification (NCBI taxonomy): domain Eukaryota; kingdom Metazoa; phylum Chordata; class Amphibia; order Anura; family Ascaphidae; genus Ascaphus; species Ascaphus truei. Next base: position 89,121,194 of record NC_134488.1, read on the forward strand.
TCAGCAAGCATGTCATAGAAAAGAATGTTCCTGCGTCTCCTAAACATTCGCAACATTTTGAAATGAGTAGCTGTGAATGAGCAGGTAATGTGCGTCCTTTAAATAGGTATGTGATGATGTCAGGTGACATAGTAAAATGCAAGGTGTTACATTAACATAATAAAGTACTTCTGTGGCAAGCTGTGTGCACTTGTTGTTCTAAGTATTTGTTGTGTGTATTCTGCAGGGAATGATGATATTTGGCAATGATGTGACGTGAAGCTTTGTACAAAGATTGCTTGCAAATAAATAGTTGCATGTGCAATGCATGTAACACTTGTGAACGCAAGAGTCAGTCATGTAATGAGACAAAAAGGCTGAGATTGACGTGGGAAAAGTTTTGTGTAACATGTGTAATTAGCCATGTTATTGTCACATGTTGCCAACAATGAATAGTCGTGTGCATATGCATGCATTTGTGTAAGGAGGATAGTTGCTATAGAATGAGTTTACAAGGTGTCCCAATGATGAATTACTGTACATGTGTGTATAAGTTAGGTTGAAGTGCTTGTAATGCAACGGTTACAATGTAAACATGCAATGTGATTGAGCGTCCAATAAGTGACGTCATGAAAATAGGGAGGACCCAAACGTAGATGTAAACATGAGAATTTAGATGTACATGAAGGTTTAAAGATGCGTGACACATTACAAGCATTGTGTAATGTAAAGGAACATGAATATACGGTGTATGTGTGACATGTGTGACATCATGTAAATAATTGTCGCTGAGTTGAGTAAAATGTGTGATATGATGTGAGGTTCTCCTTTAAGAGTGTAGTATAGTATTTTCCCTTGCCACATCATCACATGATGAGTAATGTGACCCGCAAATGCTGAAAACATGTAAAAGTCGAATGTTATGCAAATAAGACACATCAGCTGTGACACAATGCAGGGAATGCCCCCACACTGTAATGCAAATCCCCCTTGTATTGTGAGCAATGAAACGTAAACAGTACTATACTGTTATACGTCCCCGCTCCATTGACTTCCATTGATGTACAGAAGATTTTTTTTTTCTAAGTGCCGTTCCGGCAGCCTTAGCGATCGTTCTCCCGTCCAAAATGCCAACTTTAGTTGGCGGGAGAAATCGGCCATAACATCTCAATTTCGTAGTGCCGATCAGCCCCGATAAGCTGTTTTTTTTTGTTGAATCCAGCCGATTTAAAAAAGTGGCGATCAGTGTCGAAAACAGGCTTATCGGCAGGCGACTGGCCATAACCAAATTATCGGCTCCGAAACCTGGCGATATGAAGCACTTATCGGCGCTTACTGAATCTCAAACCCAATTTTGGCTATAAAATGGCCATATTTCCCTTATCAACGCTTACTGCATGAGGCCCTATGTGTGACTGTGAAAGTATTACACTGGGACCCAAGGGGTTCTTCTATACCGGTCCTGTCGCATATTCCTGGGAGTATAGAAGATGGAGGCGCTGCACCACTAAGAGATCATGGAGGCTACCACCCCAGAAGCCCGGTCCTGGCTCCCCCACAACATCGCGGGAAGCTCAGGACCTCCTGTTCCTCACAGGTACGCACCACACCGCATGTAATCTGCCCTCATTCACCCTAGACACCATCGTAGAGTCTGGGGGAAGGGGGTGAAGCAGGGTTACATTTGGAGGCGCTGCTGAGATATGTCAGAACAGGACCGGCTTATAGCAAGGCGGAACGGGCAGAGCGAGATGCACTATCCGAGCAAGTGTTGGAGAAGGATGGGTGCCCAAAGGAGGTGGCGTAGGAAGGGTGAATAGTTAGAGCTGACCGAGTCCCTTGAGGCAGGTAGCATGAGGCAACTGGGGGGGTTAGTCTGTTAACCAGTACAGGGACCATGGCCCAGGGCCCACGCTATGAGTGGCCAAAAGCATTAGATGCCCCGTACCTAGAAAAGAGGTACCATAGCTATCACCCACACACACGCACCACAGAACACTTGCATGGTAAACATCGAGTACAGTGCACGGAGGAGAGGAGTTCCGCTGAGCCTGGGGTACAAGCCACCTCAATTTAGTGAGAAACAGAATGCAGAGCACACAGTTGACGTCAGTCAGTGTATTTTAGGTACGAGATACCCGTTAGACATTGAGGATAGGGCACATGGGCGTTTGGAGGACTCGTCCAAGATGGCAGCCATCCCTACATGTGCTCCGCGGTGCAAGGACCTTGATCTAAAATGGCGGTTCCCGCCCAGCCTGGAGCAAGCACGTGCGTTGTGCATGGAAACTATTAGGAGAATGTGGCGGGACATGTGTAATAATTTGGCGCCAAACCCGGATTCTTTGCAAGGGGAGCGGAGCGGCGTGAAAGCCGAAAGCCCACCCACCTCTGTCGTGAATGGTCAGAAAGCCCGGCCACGTCACGCTGAACAAGAAAAGATCCCACCTCTGGATTCCACCAGAGGGAGTGGGCACAAGGGGAGCCAATCAGGAGAGTCCACCCCAGCGAAGGGAGGGTCCGGAAGCCTGAGCGAAGAGCTTCACTTTTGTCTGGCATTCGAGGAGCAAGGAGCTGGAACATTGAGCTGTTCCCACCCTGCGCGAACCATGTCCGAGATGAGTACTTCCATCTACCAAGTACCAGGAGGCCTACTGGTAGTGGAGGTAGCTGAGTACGAATACATTCGGTGTTTGTGCGTCCACTGTGGAATACCGGGCGCAGTACCAAGCACCAGGGCCCGATGCCCTCAATGTGGCGCATTTTATCTTTGGCCGAACGAGCCGTGGCCTTTGTTTGGAACCCCGCAGGGTGCCTATCCGGGAACCTTGACGGAGGTGGCGGAAGGAAAAGAAAAGACTGCCCTGGGTCCCCGTTATACCATATCAGGAGGAACCAAGGCTTCCCTCGCTATTAAACTGAGAGAACGGGCAACAGAGAAGAGCGCGACCGCAGTGAAGGTACCAGAGCGAGAACACTTTGTACCTAAACACACTGGTTGTATCGCCGAAGAACCGGGTGACTCCCTAGCGGAGGAACCGATTGTGATTTCGTCGGAGGATGAGATTGGCATGACATCGGTGGCGATGCGCCTACCGGCGAACCACCACAAAGGCATCAAGAGAGAGCAGACAAGTCCAGAGACCATCCTACGGTGAGCGCTGGTACGGCCGGAGGCCCGTAAGAGTCCCACCGCAGTGGTGACTCCCAGTGCGACGGAGACCGAGACCGAGACGATCCTAGAGGAGCCCGATGTCATCAAAAAGCAGCGGAGCGGTAAGGAGACTCCACCACCGCCTTACTCCCGCCAGGCGCAGACCGCACTCACGGTGAATGAGAAAGAGAGGCTTGAGGACTACTTGTTCGGCTGTGCACCGGATGCTCCGCCACCGCCCCCGCAGGTCCTCGACGCACTGCCGGTGCGTGACCACGGGGCGGATGGAGATTCTGCAGGCGATCCTGAGGATGTCGTTTCCGGTTCCACCGGGAAGAAAAGTCCTGGGGGAGTGTTCTCCTCTCGAAGCATAGACTCAGCCATCGCTTGGGCTGCCCTACAGAGTCGAGGCCCCTCCCGAGACTCCATGAGCATGGCGGGGAGTGCCTCTAAGCACCGATTCCTTTGGCGTGGTGTCACCTGCTTGCTGGACAATGCCCTGGACGTTCCCCCAGCCCCGGCCCATAGCTCCACTGCCCCGGCCACTGCCCCTGCCCCGTCACGAGTGGTGCCACTGGGACCTACCAGGGATAAGTTATGTAAACACCCCAAATACTCCAAGGACTTGCGGGATTGGGAGTTGAGTGAGGAAGGGTCTGATGGGGAGATACCGTATTCAAGTGTTAAACCTGTACCTAACCCTGTGCCGTTTTCTCCTGCAGCTAGAGGGAGGGCCCGTGGGTCTCACACTCCAGTAAAGGCTGGGTCTACCAGTAAAGTGGTGCACAAAATGAACCCCACTAGGTATTATAATGCCAAGGGAAGGAGAGATTGCTCACGATCTACTGATGCGGGTACGTCCGGTGTATCATCACAGGTAGAGTCTGATGTAGAACGCACTAGTCAGGCCGCAAAGTACGAACACTGCGACAAATGGTGGGCGCCTTTGTTCACCGGATACCACGAGGGGATGGACCGTACGCGGTTCTTGTTAATTAAGAACGATGTAGTAGATCATTGGTGGGCGGCTAGTTCTTTCACTCCGCAGGAGATGGAGGATGAGTTAGATCACCGGTTTAGGGAGATAGAACAGAAACGTATTGTAACTCGAGGCCCCAGTATATAGTATGATGAGGTAGCTCCAGAGGAGCCTGTATTTTGGGTACTGCCGAGCAGGGCAGGGCACCGCACACTCACCAAGCTAAGTCGAGCTGACCGGGCCATAGTCGCTAGATACCGGCAGTCACACGGGTATGAGTATGCCTACGTGCCTGAGCCCATCATGAGAGAAATTGAAGAGAACCGAGACAGTTGGCTTAGGGAGGCAGTCCAGGAATACCTTCGGACCACGTTCGGTCAGGGATGATATCACAATGAGAATAAGATTAGTGCGCTTGTACACATATGGAGCATCGGTAGGTGTATTTACATGCACGGTGTTACATACAGGCCTGAGCATGGGCCGGTTCAGTCGTTCACTGTGACCATCACTGATCATAATGGACGGCGGGTAAGAAAGCCTGATCCAATGCACTATCTGTAGGGTTCTCCATGTCGGGAGTACCTGGGTGAACTTGTATTAAAACTACCTCATTATGCCATGTATTATGACAATGTTATGTGTGCTGTTTCCCAGGTGGTTCACCGCAGGATGGTTCTGCTAAAGATAGGTCCAAGTGGGGACCATTGGATTCCACCATAGGGAGAGTGTAGCCCCCTGTAAACAGCACAGGCTATACTTATCTTCCTTCTACTGTGGTAAGTCCTGTTAAGATCAGGCACCAGTAATCATCATGGGTTTTCCCCCTTCATAGCCCTATCCTGAGTGGTAGACGCAGGCCTGGACTCTGCTGCAGGCGTGAGCAAGAGGGGAGGTTCTGCTGACATCACATCAGGGGCGGGGCTAGCTCTATATTTAGCAGCCAACTCCGGTGAGTAGAGTTAGAGTTGATAGTGATATCGAGAGTCTGGAGTTGCCGGTTAGTTATGCCAGGAGTATGCAGTTCAGTTAGTATGCCGTGAGTCAAAGAATCCTGCGGAGGAGTTGGAGGAGACTACGGTCTCCCCTGCGCAGAGTGCAGGAGCAGAGAGAGAGAGGAGCGAAAAGATCAGCGTCCTTTAGTAGAGCTGATAGAATTATAGACTTAAAGGTTACACCTATAACCTTTTGCGAGAAGGCCCTAAAGCCTTCTACCACATCGTAACCCATATACGGTCAATTCTATTAGTTTAGTTCTAATGTGGATGAGATAACTTCAGGAATGATCTAGCTGGATATTGCAGCTAAGCACTGCAAGTTATTCCAGTGGGTTTCTTTGTAATGTTATGTTGTGTACTTTACATGACAATTGCATGTGTAACATATGGCAACACCACAGCATAACTGCCTGTCTTAATCCTGCTATTCATTCGGTTATAATAACTACATTCTGGCAACCTTCACTATTAATTCCTTGCACTCTTGATAGACATGCAAAGCTAAAATGTTCATATGTAAGATACAGTAATAATAACTGATACAGCATGATTCAGCAATGTAGACATTTGACATTTTTATGTGATGTTAGTATTTGGAAAATGAGAAATGTTATAGAGAGATAAAGAGAAGATAAAGAACTTGGGTGTCTAACTTTAGACACGTTTTAAAAATGTGTTTGCCAAATTTCCATTTATTGTTCTATTCCAACTGTAACAACTTGTACATGAGATAAAAATGGAATATATAAAGTACTGTATCATGCTTCCGTGTTATCGGTTTCAATAAAAAAAATTGTAGAAAACACCTGAAAACGTAATAAAGCTAAAATATAAGCTTCAACTTTCTGTGGGTCAAGTGCAATAGCTTCCTACCATCCCAGCAATTACATACCTAATCAGCCAATTCGACCTATCTCTATTGTTTTTATGGCTTTGTCAGTAACCAAGGGAGAAACTGGAGTGGAGGAGACTATGAAGGAGCACTGTTTAGTTACGCAAATAAAAGTGAGATACAACAGTAACAGTTTGTATGTAACGTATCCTATGCCAGTTGTTTAAACTTGAGTTCAAGTGCATGTGGGCACATTTTAAAATTAAGTAGACTACAGATTATAAGTATTTGCTGAACTGACAAAAAAAATATTGTTTGCCTTTTCAAAGTACACAGAAATGTCCCAATATGTGAGAGCTCTGACACAATGCAAGATAAGGCATTAGAAGTTCATGGTTTTACAAATACAGTTGAGATAGGAGACGTCACAGGTAGGACCACCACTGATTTACTGATGTCAATTCACACAGTGCTATTTGTATTGCATGAAGTTCATTAGATGACACAGAAAGAACAGTTAAGTAAATGTATTCAAGGTTTAGAGTCTGAAGGGCAGAAAAAGTTGGCCACAATAATCATTTCATAGATCTTCATAGAAGATTGTGCTAGTTTCTTCATTGAGCTTTTGTTTGACTTTACAGTATTTTAGATATGAGCCCCTAATCAAGAATGTAGTTTAAAAAAAATGTATTACATTTTTAAAATGTTGCACAAAGAAATGTGTTTCAGAACTAAGAATAATAGGTCTAGCTCGAGTAGTCAAAATACCATAAAATGAATGAAATGCTAATGAACTTTGTGTTAAACACAATTCTCTTGAGCGCAATAGAAATTATTTGTAGCATAAAAATGGAGACAACACCGTGTTTGTGGAAGTAAAGTAAGGTCCCAGGTTTATTTCTTTAATAACATTAAAAAAATAAACTGTCAACCATCCCGCTAGTCCCTGAATGCAGACGACCCTGTGCGTCCTGCAAGTAGTATGGCAGGAGACCTTTATGCCAAATTCGGCTGGTCTCACAAAACCCCCTTGGAAACATTCAACTCTCACTCCCCTCTTTTGATAGCCTGGGCCTAGCCACACAAGTTGACACACAGTTTCCTAAGACTTGAGCAGGGGTAAAAGCCCAGCTGCATAAAATGATAAAGTGCAGACACCTGCACGAAACGCGTAAGAGGACTTCTCCCTTACAGTTTTTTAATGTGCCAAAAAATACTTTGTTGTACTAGCAGACGTCATTTTTCCCTTGCAAGCTGATGCACCGCCTCACAACTACTTTTCAATGGAAGGTGGCAACCCTGGTGATGATGGACTTGATTTCGGAAACTTAAGCTGGGTCCGTGGTGAGCGTGCGCTCGCGACCGTGCACGTGACGTCACCCGCGATTTAGCTGCAGCGATTTGTGGCCTGGGTAGACGTGATGGGGAAGCGTGACGGGGGCATGGCCATGACATCACAGAGCTGGTTCGCCCTCATTTGGCGGACCACTCACATGAACTGGCCGTCACACTGCAGAATCAAGTTGATCTGATTCTTCACGCACCGCACGCCACATTGCGCTAGTACATGCGCATGCATGCTTGGTCTATGGCCACGATCATTGCCTTAGAGCATTTTGATCTCATCGCTCGCACACTCCTCCGCGCGATCTCGCCAACCATGGACGCGACCTTAGAGATATGGCTAGATATAATATAAGGTATTTCAAGGAATTGGACGGTGGGAAAAAGACACGATTAGTAATTTTTAGATGGGGCACAGGGTATATAAGCTCCAATTCATGCCCCTTTCCTGCCCTGCCCAGTATCAGTCATTTCTCCCCGCATCACCCTGTTGGCACAGACCAAGATTTTGAATTACCTTGTGGAGAGGGGGAAGAGGGGAGCTGACCGATGTCAATCCGTGTAAGACACTGCAGCCCTTTTTATTTATTTATTTATAAAATGTTTTACCAGGAAAAAATGCATTTCTTTTTCATATATGTCCTGGGAACAGAGTTATGATGACAATACATGATTACATTAAAGGAACAGAGGTTATATATTACATTTACAGGCATTTCATTTAATGGACAGTTAGAGATAATATATTATTATGGGCGTTACAGACAAAATTAAAATGTGAGACAGCTGAAATCTTGAAATTACTGGAGGCGGCTTTGGGAGTCTGGTAGTTTGTTCCACTCGGGAGGTGCGTGGTTAGAGAAGGAGAAGTGACCTGATTCCTTGTTTGTTCAGATTGGCGGGTAACTTGTCCAAATGTATTTGAAGACAGGACATGAAAAATGTACTTTGTGTCTGGACTCAAGTGATAGACAGTCTAGTTCCTGAAGCATTTCGCTGTGCTGTGTATTGTAATAACAGACGAGCCAACGAGTATTCTAAAACTTGCCTTAAACTTGCCTTAAACTTGCCTTAAACTAGCCAGGTACATGCTGGGTACATGCTGTGTACATTTCAGTGACATTTCTGCAGAGGATAATGGCCCATCGGATGAACACATTCAGTTTGAATAGGACTGCCAGGGCCCCCCGCTGTTAATCCGATGGGTCATTAGTCTGTCTGCAGAAATGTGTGAAATGTTGCAGCATGTACTCAGCATATACCCAGCATATACCTGGGTCTTTTTTGAGATTGCCCCAGGTTTGTTTTAGAATAATCGTCGGCACTACAGTACATTGTATCACAAAGCGGCATATTGAGTAGAGGGTGTCAAGTTTGCTAAGGTTAGTTTGAAGTGCTGTGCCATATACTATGTCCCCATAGGATATAATTGTTTTTTAGCATCTGCTGTGTGATGCGCTTTCTGACCAGTGGGCTTAGGGACTATTTGTTCTATAGCCATGGCTGGTCCAGACTATCTTTTTGCCCTCCTCATGGAAGCCCTAGAAGCTACAGGCAGTAACAGGCTACCCTGTGGGGTTTACCCCCTTCATGCAGCCTCCCTGAGTGGCAGGAGAGGTGGTGACACTGGGTCTGTGTGCAGCCAATCGTGGTGCAGACCCATTGCCCTCCCCTTTCTGCATTAGGGAGGATGCACTCCAAATGATAGGGTCAGTTGGTCCTTCTCCTCCTGGGGTAAGGAAGTGGTTCTTCCCAGCTGGGGAAGAGAAAGGAGCTCAGCCCCTCCTTGAGAGATCATTAAAAATGTATAAGTTGGAGTTTTCAAAGACAATGTCACCCTTTATTCTGCAGCAGTTGATAATCCTGTCTTTTGTGGAATAAGGGTGGAGTCTCACAATAATATCTCTCGCTCTTTTAGGATCCTCTGATCTAGACGGCCAGATCCATTTCTAGATCTCATTCCTCTATGGTTGGGTCTATTGCAGAGATGAGCCTGGTGGGATAGGGACGAAGGTCTTCCACAAGGACAATCTCAGGTACTGCTGCGGCCAAGTTTATTCGAGCATTTGCCCGTTCTTGGCCGCAGCAGTATCCTGGCGCGCGCCGCAGGGTGACGGGCGCGCGCCGAAGCAGCGGAAGAGCGCCCTCCGATCGGGGCGCTCTCCCTACCGCTGCCGGGTCCGCCGGGTCCCCCGGAACCCCCTGCCGCCGGCCGCCCTCGGGAAGCCCTGGACGCGCGTGCAGGGGGCGCTGGCACCCGATGATGCGTGACCGCGCATCGGTGATGCGCGGCACGCTGAGGGAGTGCGGCTCGCAAGCCGGGACATTTCCCGGCTTGCGGAATGAGCCGCACTCGGATAAACTGTGTCGGCAGTGTATGTTTCTGACTGATATTTTGTCTTCTTTCACTATTCTCATGGTCTTCTTGACCCTCCTTAAGAAAGTGGACTCGTGTTTAAGTTGTATTATCTCGTTATCCGTATTTGCCTGCAGTTGGAGGCTTCATCCATTTTAGTTTCCAAATCTGAGGTTCTTTGGGAGAGTGCTGAGATTTCTTCTTTAATGTCCTTAGCTCTCGCTTTCAGATCGGCATGGAAGGATATTTGCAAGGACTGCTCCATTTTTTTAATAGGCCTGCGAGATTAGAAATAGGGACTTCGCCCTATTCCTCCTCCTTCTCGGGGTCTTGGTCCGCCATCACGCATGCTGCTGATTCTGTGTGGTCGCCATTTTCTTTATTTTTAGCTGTTTAAGTTCCCCAAAAAAACGTTGTAAACTCCTGCATCGTGGGTTTTTTAAACTTCATTGACATCGCTGGTCTATTCTGCCGTTTCAAGGGTATTTTTGGTCCGTTTTTTTAATCGGAAATTTGATTTATATGTGTTTTATTTCGGAGGATCCTAGGAGCTCCCTCGCTGCAGTAGTTATCCATACCCGTTGACGTCACAAGAAGACCCCCAGAGAGATCACATTATTAATGGTCGACAAAATGACTCAAGACATTTCATAACATTTATTTTGTCTGTGAACAAAATGTAATATTACAAGTGACACCCATACACAACATGTAATGTTACAAATGGCAGCCTATAGTCTTGAGACATTTTGTCAACAAAATTGATTTTGTGACCTGCCTTAAAGATGTAATTACATATAGTCAGCCAGTTACATTTTTAAGGGCCTCTGAATGGGAATATGTTTGTGTAATGATTTAAATAAAATTTATTTTTTTGGACCACAGGATTATCTGTGCCTATGTAAAGGCAAACCTGTGGAGTAAATTTAGTAATGGAAATGTGAACTGGAAGTTTTAATCAAAAATACTTTAGACAGAGCAATTAAGCAATTATATAATTAATGATGTACTGGTATAAATATAAGACACAGATATGACACACTATACTGCTCCTGACGAAGCTGTGAGTAACAGCGAAACGCGTAGAGCCTTGCTGCAGTTGCCTTCACGAGAAGACGCCAGACGCTGGAACTCCCCTACAGACCTCCCTCCGGCACGTCACAACTCATTCCCAGCTGATGCGATCGATCGCGAAAGGGAAGTGACGTCAGACGCCACTGTCGACGGCGCGGCTGGACACACAGGAGGATCGGGAGAGAAAATACAACACTACAAATACCTATACTATACACCGAAAGATACCTTTATGTATACAATGTATATGTACAAAGTGTGAGTACATTCATTTACCCATTACTTTTATAAAAGCCATTGTTTTCTGCAATCTGCACCATTGGGTTTTTTATCTCTTCCCTTATATATTGCTACATGGGATTCTGAGTCTCTTCAACTCTGGAAAAACCCAAACTGCGGGAGAAAAGTCTGGGGAACAATTGATAGCACCAATACCAACAATCTAAACATCTTCTGACTAAGTCAGATACAGGCTTTAAATACTCCTTATTGCTGTAAGTAGAATTGCCCCAAGAGCCAAGAACTACATCCGATCAACATTTGAATTAACACACTGCACAATTATTGTTTTTTATGTTTTTTATTTACATGATGTGTCCCTGACTGGAGCGCTCCCTTTCCACTCCAAACCAAGACTTCTATCGTGGGAAATCTTAGTACATTTCCAGGAGAGGTTGAGAAGTATCCGGTTGGGTAATCACTTCATGGTTATTATATTTTGTTTTATATTGTTTTATCACTGTTAACATTTAAGGAAACGGTGGCGCCAGCGCAAATCATTTAAATACTTCATTACATATAGTCAGCCAGTTACATTTTTAAGGGCCTCTGAATGGGAATATGTTTGTCAATCAAGTGTTTTCTTTACCCTTATGCCCCGCTTTCCTTATCAGAGAACAAAACAAGTTAAGGGGAAGTAGGGAGGGGAGACATCACACACAAGGGAGTAGCCAGAGGAAATCAAACCACTCCCAAGTTTAATATTACAAAAAATAAAAAATAGGTGTCAGATTTGGGTAAAAAAAAAGATATCAATTAAGCAGATGAGACCCCATAAATATGTTGCTGAAATTATTCAACTTTGATCCTAGGAGATATTGCTACATTGATGACATTATTTTAATTTGGCAGGGAGATAAAAAAAAGTCTAGAACAATTCATTTTAAATTTAAACCAAAATGATTTTAATTTGAAATTTACACATACAATTAGCGATACCTTTATCGAATATCTGGATCTAAACATATATATAGAAGGAGGTGCAATAAAAACAAAAACACATTTTAAAAACGTCGATTGTAATAATTTTATTCTAAGAACAAGCTGCCATCACCATCAATGGATGGATGGAGTTCCCTACAGCCAGTATAGGAGACTCCGTAGGAATTGCACAGAAGATGACATTTTTGAAGACCAATGTAAGATTTTAGAAAATCGTTTTATAGAAAAAAACTATAGTAAGGAAACTTTGGATCTGGCACTAACAAAGGCAAAGAATTTAAAAAGAAAAGACCTTATAGAACCACAGAAAAAACCTTCAAGTTTAGAACATAATAAATACGACATAGCTTTTCTTACAACTTTTAATAAAGAAGCAAAAAATATAGGGAAAATTATACGCAAGCATTGGCATATTTTAAAATCAGATACCATTTTAAATGAAATCTTACCGGACAGGCTAAAAATAATTTTTAAGAGGGCTCAAAATATTAAAAGTTTAATAGCACCAAGCGCTTTAAAGAATAAGAAAGATAACAATCAAAGCTGGTTAAAAAATTTAATAGGCTTTTATGGATGTGGATCATGCACAGCCTGCAAATATAAAATGAAAGACAAAACAAGTTTTATGAATTTTAAAAGCAAAGAAACATTTAAAATTAAACAATATATAAACTGTTCAACTGATTTTGTTATTTATGTCCTTCAATGCCCTTGCGGGTTACAATACGTAGGGAAAACATCACGACCCGTACGCACCCGCATCATAGAACATCTGAGCAACATAAGAAGGGGCATTTTAACTCATAGTGTTTCTAAACACTATGCAAAATACCATCAGTCTAATCCAGAGAGCCTTAAATTCACTGTCATCGAAAGAGTAAAACAACATTGGAGAGGGCGTAGCAGAGAGTTAGATCTAAGTAAAAGAGAAATGTTCTGGATTCATAAATTACATACATTAATTCCACATGGATTAAATTCAGATTTTGAGATCTTACCTTTTTTACATACGTAACTAATTTTAATAATTTTTACAATTATTTCAATTTCTGCTAGCCCACATACATTTATGCTTAGATCCGCTTATGTCTTTTTAATATGCCCCTTATTCTGTGCACCTCGATTCAGATAATTGTGTATTTTTATGTAAGAATTTGTAGTCATTTTTTAGATTTTTTAAGATCCACTATGGTTTTATATGCTTAAAGTTAGATATATTCTAGTTTAAAAATTAAGTATCTAAGATGATATTTTAATATCACTATATTAATCCTTTTAAAATAAATGGATATTTTTAAAGAAATATACTATATATTTTTATAAGCATTTATTATATAGTATATATCCATTTATGTAATTTAGCAAAACTCACTCCCTTATATGTTCACTTAATTTTGTCCTTGTCACCTATGCATGACATATTAATTATGTTTAGAATTCTGACTTACTCTCTTTTTTCCTTTCTCCATTTTTTTTCCCTCGTGTTTTTCCTCTTATTCCTCCCTCCAAACTACTTAATATTAATGAGAGTATTAATTATATGAAGACCAATCTTTACTGGTGATATAGTATACATTTCATCCATCCGATTTTAAACCTTTTCTTGTTGTTTATGTGTTTATTTTTAACTATTATTATTATGTGTAATGATTTAAATAAAATTTATTTTTTTGGACCACAGGATTATCTGTGCCTATGTAAAGGCAAACCTGTGGAGTAAATTTAGTAATGGAAATGTGAACTGGAAGTTTTAATCAAAAATACTTTAGACAGAGCAATTAAGCAATTATATAATTAATGATGTACTGGTATAAATATAAGACACAGATATGACACACTATAATGCTCCTGATGAAGCTGTGAGTAACAGCGAAACGCGTAGAGCCTTGCTGCAGCTGCCTTCACGAGAAGACGCCAGACGCTGGAACTCCCCTACAGACCTCCCTCCGGCACGTCACAACTCATTCCCAGCTGATGCGATCGATCGCGAAAGGGAAGTGACGTCAGACGCCACTGTCGACGGCGCGGCTGGACACACAGGAGGATCGGGAGAGAAAATACAACACTACAAATACCTATACTATACACCGAAAGATACCTTTATGTATACAATGTATATGTACAAAGTGTGAGTACATTCATTTACCCATTACTTTTATAAAAGCCATTGTTTTCTGCAATCTGCACCATTGGGTTTTTTATCTCTTCCCTTATATATTGCTACATGGGATTCTGAGTCTCTTCAACTCTGGAAAAACCCAAACTGCGGGAGAAAAGTCTGGGGAACAATTGATAGCACCAATACCAACAATCTAAACATCTTCTGACTAAGTCAGATACAGGCTTTAAATACTCCTTATTGCTGTAAGTAGAATTGCCCCAAGAGCCAAGAACTACATCCGATCAACATTTGAATTAACACACTGCACAATTATTGTTTTTTATGTTTTTTATTTACATGATGTGTCCCTGACTGGAGCGCTCCCTTTCCACTCCAAACCAAGACTTCTATCGTGGGAAATCTTAGTACATTTCCAGGAGAGGTTGAGAAGTATCCGGTTGGGTAATCACTTCATGGTTATTATATTTTGTTTTATATTGTTTTATCACTGTTAACATTTAAGGAAACGGTGGCGCCAGCGCAAATCATTTAAATACTTCATTACATATAGTCAGCCAGTTACATTTTTAAGGGCCTCTGAATGGGAATATGTTTGTCAATCAAGTGTTTTCTTTACCCTTATGCCCCGCTTTCCTTATCAGAGAACAAAACAAGTTAAGGGGAAGTAGGGAGGGGAGACATCACACACAAGGGAGTAGCCAGAGGAAATCAAACCACTCCCAAGTTTAATATTACAAAAAATAAAAAATAGGTGTCAGATTTGGGTCAAAAAAAAGATATCAATTAAGCAGATGAGACCCCATAAATATGTTGCTGAAATTATTCGACTTTGATCCTAGGAGATATTGCCCCTTTTAGACTTTTGTGGACAAGATTGATTTTATTACCTGTCTTAAGAAGTTTTGAAGATAAAATAGATTTTATCAGATGCCTTAAATAATTTTGTCGACAAAATGTAATATGTTACAAATGGCACCCAATAACTACAGTACCTAGTTCCATTGTAAGATTGTGCACTAAACCTGCAGCCTACAGCTGTGTATTTAAAAGCCTCTCATCTGGTTTGAATGGGAAGAATGGTTACAGCAGAAGCAGAGTAGCAGAAACCTGGCACAAGGCCCCAGTTTATCACACAAGGCTAATCCTTTTCTAGTAATTTTTTACAGAACATTATGTCTCCAAGTACAATGTCTAAAAGCTATTTTTTTTTAACTGATGAAAACACATCTCAGTTTGGGAAAGGGCACTAATGCTAAATCTCAGAGGTAGAGCAGGGAAGAGGCGGCTGTTGTAGATTATTGTAATATGTTCTTGACATGAGATGTGCAAAACATTCGTTCAATATTGTGAATAACAATCAAGACATCAATCAATATGAGTGTGACAGCAGGGGCAGCAAAGCACTCAGAATAAAGGTTAAGCCTCAATGCTGCTTCTGCCTGTCAAGATGGTGACCCAATATAAAGGGGTTATCTTGCATCCTAGGGTTGGAGTGTGTCCCAACCCTAGCAATAGGTCACTTATGTCTCTCTATGTGTTTCAACTGTTTCTGGATTATCTGTGTGACTCATTGTGTGCCTGAGCCAGTGACAATGACTGAGTACCAGGCATACAATGAGCCAGGGGGCACGCCATTGTGTGGGCCAGGTTTTCAGGCACAATGGGGAGCTAGGAAGGGTCACGCCCACCTGCTGGGAGAGAGCACACTCAAAGACCAGAGCATTGTTCTCTCCCCGGAATCGAGGCCCTGCCCCTCAGGCTGTCCATCGGCACTGACTCCACCCCTACTCTCCAGCTTAGTCTGTTCCGAATGCCCCCCTCACTCCAGATTAACTCAGAGGGTTAAAGGGACACTGCTGATTAGTCCGCCCCAGGTTCTCTATATTTTTAAATGGAGGCCAAGAAACTATACAAGCAGCCGCCAATCTAAAATCTACAGATTTTCCAGGTTGATATCGGTGTCGAGAGAACTAACTTAACCATGGACTCGGAGCAGTCTCCCATTGTGACTGGGGGAACTGGGATTGAACAGGAGCAAGAACATTTCTTTTGCGGCATCCAGGGTAAACTAGCTTCGGCAGCACCCTGCACCTAGCGGGTTAGGAGACCCCCGTAAATCCCTGTTTTGTGATGTTATTGTTGTACTTTGTACGTGTTGCTCACAAATAAACTAACGTTAATTAACCTCTGTGTTCCGTCTGGTAATTGTTGACCCAAGTAGTCTGGTAAACCCTAACCATGACAACAAGTTAAAAAATTGCTTAAAATGTCCCCATTCTCTTACAATCCTGTGGAAATAGGGCAAACGTATAAAACTTGTTGGGATTTCACATGACTCTCATGAAAACAGTAGTGAAATTTGAAATACTTCACGTTATTAGCAGAATTAAAAAGGTTGTAAAAGTTTGCTATTTTAGGAAAATGTCGTGTGAGTACCCTGCTTATTTCAAATTCAGCATGAACATAGTGGCAAAAAATGCCTTTTAGGATTGTTACACAAGTTGAGGCCCAGTTTGCAGCTGGAAGCTCAGTCATTATCCTGTTTAGAATCCTTAGCATTGTTGCTGCACAGCATTTTTTTAGATTATCCTCTTTATCACATAAACCAAGCAAGAAAAAAAGATATAGTGTTAAAAAGGCGCCGGCAGGTAAAGGATATATTCACCAACAGGAAGAAACCGAATTGGATTCCAGACGGTAGAGATGTGCTTAAAGAAAATGTAAAAAACACAAAACATAGTATAATACTGTATGTATAAGAGACAAACAACATATACTAAACCACTAATACTAAAAAATAATAAAAAAATATATATCAGCTGAGATCAGGGGTGATAGGAATTTTACAACATTTAATAAAATAGTTTAAAAACACTGGACATAAAAAACATATACAAATAATATAAACACAATTAATCTATAACAATTTTAGGACAATTGGTATGGGACCAAGCTTCAGCTACACCAAGTGGAGTGCCCACTCACCGGACGAAAATGGTATGCAAGCGGTGGATATATTTGAGAGTATCCCCTCTCTTTTCGGCTCACACAGCCACTGCACAGGAATCAGGGCCAAGATGATAGCTGCACACGCCAGACCGCGTGTGTTTCTCCCCTGGCTCTTGTTCCTCGTCGCAGCTGATGGTAGATGAAACGCAGCAATTGCGTGCTGCTCACACAGCTGTTACCACCGGATTCGGGGCCAGGATATCAGCTACACACGCCGAGCTGCGCGGGCTTACTCCTCCTCGGCGCTCCTTCCTACTTGTGGCTGGTGGCAGGTTCACCGCGGCAGATTCGCGATAGTTTTGGGTACAAGCTGATAAAGCTGATTCGTCACGGCACGGGTAGCACCTCCAGGCGTAGTGGTTTGCGTCCCAACAATTTAACCCTACGCGTTTCGAGAGCGAGCTGCTCTCTTCCTCAGGGGTTCTAAAGATATGACCCATAATGTCCTCTTTTATAGGAGTCCAATTAAGTCCGCAAATCACCCTAATTAGATTGTTGCACATGCGCATTCAATATTATGGGGAGACTGATGTCCATTTGTCCACACATGCGCAGTGCAAGATAATAACAAAAAAATAAATAAATAATACAAAGTTAAAATAACGATCTCAGCTGATGAAAAATAACAATAATAAGATACGTGCATATAGCAAATCTATACCCTATTTGTAAGCTATAAATATGTGACTATACTATAAACCTAACCTACTATGTGTGTGTACTATAATACATAATGTGATTAAATATTATGAAATATATTCTGGACTTGTGTATTTGGTGTGAATTTTAATAATTAGAATTAAATATGTGAATAATATTAATCTGTGTGAAATATAAAACTTATAATATTAATAAATGAATTAACATATAATATATTGATATTTTTAATCAGTTGTGTTTGTGCTTAATTAATAAGTAATGATTAATTAAAGTGACATTAACTAAGTATACAAAGAAGTGATAAATGGGTGGAAATATACAATAATTATTATTAAATAAAATTGTCCATTTTATTTGTGATACTAAAGTATTAGTGCCTACTAAGTGTATTACATATTACATACATTTTTATTACACATACATATTATACATTTATACATGCATGACAATAATCCATTATACAATTTAAAATGCAGAATTAAGATTATCTGGAATCACAAGGTCTATACGATGAATTTTGTTGGCTCTACAGTAACCATTAATATGAAAGAAAAGAGCAAAACTAAAATGGACAAATGACATTTAATATTAATTTACCAAAAAGGATTTTAGATTGAAGTCAACGTTGAGGCCTAGTGGGGATAGTGTCTTTAACTCGTATATCCAATAGGACTCACGTCTCCCCAGTTGGCTCACAGCGTTTCCTCCTCTCCAATTTGGAGTGATGGTTTCAATTGCCATACATTTCAAACCAGTGGGATCTTGGTTGTGCACTTGCTGAAAATGATGCGATACGTTGTGCGTTACTAACCCTCTCTTGATGTTATATATATGTTCATATATGCGTCTTTGGACAGGTCTAGTAGTCATACCCACATATTGCAGACCACATGGACATTCCAATAGGTATATTACAAATGAACTTTTACAAGTGATGTGTTGTTGAATAATATAATTTTTGGATGTATTTTTAGATATATAGTTGGATGTTTTTTTGCTATATTTGCACGCAGTGCACCTATGACATGGAAAATATCCTTTATTTGTGACTGTATTACGTAACTTTGTTTGTAAAGAAGGGCAGCTAGGGGCTAATTTGCGTCCGATGTTTGGTGCTCTAGTAAATACAATCTGAGGATGTTCTGGCAAAATGCCTACAAGTTCTTTATCCTTTTTGAGGATGGGCCAATATTTTTTAAATATTTTTCTTATATTTGGTGCCATCTGATTGTATTGTGTTATAAAACTAAGATTAGCTGATTTGTTTCTATCTTTCTTCTTATATTGTAGAAGATTAGATCTTTCCATTGCTGCCACTTCAGTTATCACATATCACATAAACCAAGCAGTTAACTTTCCACTACCAAAATACTAATTAACTTGCAACAAAGAATATTGTTCATTAGACTATGACCATAGTTCATTCTGTGACATAAAAAAAAAAAAAAAGATTTATCTACATAAGTTAATGCCAAAACGTTTTATTCCTGGGAAATGAATAGTCCCAGGTAAGACACAGAGGGGCCAATTCTATAAGACTTCCTAAAAAAATCACTGAGCCGGTTACACCGCCATTTTTTGGAGTGCTGCTATCACGGTATTCAGAAAGCCTCAATTACCTGTGATAGGAAAATACCCAAAACGGGCAAGTAGCCAGCGATGTGATGTTCGCCTCTCCCAAAAGGACTCACCTGACGATTTGTTCCAGAGAAAACTGCATAGAGAGAGACGCTATTCACTGTGCGTATCTCACCAGCGATCGCAGGCTTTTAATAAAAATATTAATACTAGTGTACGAGAGCAGGGGTTCACCAGAGCAGAACCACGTTGATTTCAGGTCCAGGGACCCCCTGCTTCCCGAGATATAGGCCCCGTTATGGGGTGCCGGTATCTCCTATGCATTTTATTCCCATGGTCACGTGACACGAGACATTTAAATGCATAGAAGATACCAGCACCCCATAACGGGGCCTGTATCTCTGGAAGCAGGGGGTCCCCAGACCTCAAATCAACACGGTTCTGCTCCGGAGACCCCTGCTCACGTACACTGTATTACATTTTTTATTAAAACAGCTTCATTACATTAGCGGCTAGCCGCTAAGGCAATGAAGGCGTTAACCACCAGTGCCCGGTTTATTATGGGTAGCGGGGGTGGGTGAAGGTGGTATTTGGCCATTGGTGGGTGTTTTTTTATTTTATGTCAATGTATTTAGCTGTACTCTAAAGGGGCACAGATTAATACATTAACAGTCAATGGACAATCACCAACATAAAAATAAATGTACACGTAACACATGTTCCTCTCCTCTCTGGAAGATGTTGCTACTGGTTACTGCTGTTGCTGTGCGGTCCAGCTATGAGGGTCCAGGACAGCTGAGTGGTCTGTGATGGTGTGGGGAACAGGACAGGCTTTTGGCGAATTCAGACTTCGCTCATGGTGTCAGTGCCTCCAGCTTCAGTGGGCTCTAGGATTCTCAAAGACAGTTCCCACCAAAGCAGACTTCTGTCACACCCCTGCCCAATAGACTATAAACTCAGGCAGAGGTATATAAAACAATGGGGCTTTATTTGCAGTCACTGTAGAAGGTACACACAGCAGATGCAGATGGGTCACAGAGGACTCCAGGTCTCTGGGTGGTGCTTGGCTCTCTTGGCATGGAGGCCTCTGATCCTTCTGCCTCCTCACCCCAGAGGATGGGAGCACAACTCACACGTCTCACCCCTAGGAGTGTATTAAATATAATTTGGCACTTCCTCTCTGAGACTCCAAAGGGTTAGGACAAAAGGTCTGTACCATAATTAACTATACACAGACTCTTGTGGCACCACCTCTTCTGTCACTCAGAGGGTCAGCATGAGGGAGGTCAATACCTGCAGGATAACCTTTCACCTCCTAGAGCTCCTAAGGACTTACATGACAGGGGGTAGAGAGGCAGTCTGGACCAGCCATGCTACATAAATAAATACAATAACAAAACCCGAAAAAAGACATTTACATACATTCAATATTTTATTTACCTTTGACGTCTTCATCCTCCGAATCCTGGCGTTTCAGGAAGCTCTCGACCTGCGACGTCATCACCAGCAATCCATCTCCGTCCTCTTTGAAGAACAGCATCAGGTAAAAAAATCTTCTTTCTTTTATCTTTTTTTTATTAGGTTGACCATTGAATGCTATTATCATTTGTAAAAAAAGGAGGGGGGGGGATCCTCCGGCGCGTGGTTCCACTTGTGACTGCAGGACACATAAAATGGAAAAGGAAAAAGAAAAAAAACACAATCAGGGGTGGTTAAATGCAAAAAATATATAGGTTGGATTCATCTATATAGGAAATACACTCACATTTAAACAGTGACTCTTCAGTAGGGATGAGGGAAACTTCCTGATGGTACCTCAAATTTAAGAAAAAAGGGAAAAATAGTGTAACACCATTTATTAACAAAAAATTTAAAAAGAGATTGAAAACTCACAAACAGCCAACAGTATATGGCAATGAGAAGGAATGCATCCAGACTCCACAAGCCGTCCTCCAGACCCTCTAGATGTCAGTGTGGGCTCTGCTTTGGCAATCAAGTTGTTCGGTCCACAAAGATGTACCAGCAAGGGGGCTCTTCCGGTACTTGTGCACAGACCGGTTCCTCCCTTAACTGTCCTCCGTGCCGCTGCTCCCGCTCCCACATCCCGCGCTGATTGTGGTTTTATTCTTTTTCCTTTTCCATTTTATGTGTCCTGGAGTCACAAGTGGAACCACACGCCGGAGTATCCCCCCCACCCTTTTTTAACAATTGATACTATATAGAGGTTGGTGAATCACCTCTAAGAAACTCTGGCAGCAGGACTTCATTTTGTGTAGGACTGAATTTTACCTTGATATTTCAATACGGTTGGCGCTACTATTGTTTCCCTTTTTAAATGCTATTATCATGCCTCTATTATATGGGTATGATATACCACTCTGCCAATCAATGGGTACAGGGTGGGTATAATGGAGCTGTGGTGGGTGGTTAGGCCTTCTGGGGTGGGTAGCAGTGGACAGGGGTTAACCCCTTAATTACAATAGCAGTTATTAACCGCTAAGTTGATAAAGGGGCTAGGGGCCATTAGATTGTATTTTTTCTTGTATTCTTGTTGGCATCGGAGGACGTGGACCTGCAGTATGCTGAAGAGAAAACCCTTCATGATGGCAGGGGTAAGTAGAACATTTTATTTACTTTATTTATGCTGGCTGGCTAATGTTTTATTCTGAATGGGCAAATGAGCTATTATCCATATGTGGTTAATAGTTATTTTGCCCATTACCGTACTGTATGTGTTGGGGGGGAGTTGTTGGGGGAAGAGGAGCTGGGTAGTAGGGTTGTTGTGTGTATTTTTGTTTATTGTGGGTAGAGGGATTGGTTGAAGTGGGTAGTAGCCCCAAGGATGGATGTAGCTACTACTGGGTGGTACCCCTTCATTACCTTAGTGGTATTAACCGCCAAGGTAATGAAGGGGTTAACTCCACCAGCAACCCCCCCCCCCTCAAGGCCTAAACACCCATAAAGGGCCAAATACCACCTTCACCCACCCCAGCTACCCACAATAAACATGGCACTTGTAGTTAACCCCTTGCCTGTAAATGCATTTTTATTGCATGGGATTCATGCCGGGGGTCTCCGGTGCTGATATTAATGTGTACCAGCTCTCTCGTCACCTTCTCTGCAGCTTCTCACCAATTTTTCCTGGCGTGAGGATTTGGGGAGAAAATCACCATTCTAGAGCCGTGGTTAGCCTCGATAAGCTAATCGAGGCTACCATAATTGCACGAGTTTCAGAACCTTGATTTCAGATTTTTCTTAGTTTTTAAACAAAAGGGGAAGATGATCCCCTTTTGGTGTTCGATGATCCCTTGATGGTGTTTTCCATGTATTTTTCAGTTAAATCCTAAAATGGGAATTCCTCATTTAATTTACCCATTTTACTTGCTCTGAAATAACAGACCCTACTTCATTCAATTATTTATTTTTTACACAACAGTGTTCTGCCATAACCGATAGACAAAGATTCTCCTTTCCAGGGTTCACAATATGGCTGCCTATTTCAAGAGAGGAAGTGATGTAGCTTCCGCTTCCTAAAGAGTTGCTATAGCATCCAAAGGAAGCTTAATACATTAACAATCATTAAAATGGGCATAGAAAGTGAAACAAAGAAAAATGTCATAAGTATTATCAAATACTACACAACTGTGTTTTTTTTTTTTTAACTTACAGTATGTCGCCAAAACAAATACCTGTATTCCGTCGAAGGTGCATATAGTGCGCGCAACCATGCGGAGGCGTGAAAGAGCGACTGTATCCTGGCATGAAAAAAAATCATTTGTTTTAGATCATGGCCGTGTAATGTGACCGTCGATCACTTTAATCACTTTAATCACAGCCTGAGACATCTTTTAATTCCCTATCCTTTTGTTCAAGGCAGCAAGTTTCAAATACCTTAAGATGGAAACCAGGGATAACGCTAATATAGTGCCACAAGCAGCCGGGTGCTGGGAGCTACTGTCTTTAGCTTCTCACTAAATCAGTGGTTTCAACACCCATTCTGAAAGATCCACTAACTTAGTTTTTTACCATATTTTTTAATGTGTGTATATCTTTATTTATATGGCACCCACAGCTGTACTCAGCACTTTACAAAAGAAACAATATAATACAACAAATTATATTAACCTGCTGAGATTGACTGGACTTTCAGTGAAGTTGGCTCTGGCCCAGATGCTGCACATGTTATTACTGTGATTGTAGTATATTATCTTGATAAAGTATATATAGCAGCAGGTATTATTAGTATTGACATTCCTGGGAAAAATAACCCCAAGAATAATGATTAACCTCCCGGAACAGTTGAATTGTAACTGTCAATTTTTTGAAAGGACAATCAGGGATAATATATCCAGTTCTGTACGCCAACTTGATTTTCTATAATAATTCTTTACTTGTACACGACTGGAGAGCGATGAAGGGCTCTTTAAAACTTAGTGACACTAATAAAAAATAACTCTAGTGTAAAAAACTATATCTAATTTTACGTAGCAAAACTGGGACCTAGTTGAACCATTAAACAACAACCAGGCATTAACCTGCTGTAATTGAACATCACGTGGCATGCTGTAGCTCCGGTTGTGATTTTTAAAGATGGATTAATCCGCTGGCGGTTTGTAAAACATTTCTACGACAGAAATAAACACAATCCGCAGAATGGATAAACGTTAATCCCACCGGGGGTGGGGGGGAGGGTTATTTTAAAGATGCACAACTGAGCCACACAGGAGGATTTGAACTAATTCCCATGGATTGAAGTTGAAACAATTCGTCTGCAGATTTTGCGCTGCAGAACAGATTTTGAAGGAAAAGCCCGAGAAATTCAGAGGAACAGATTTGGACTGGTTCACCCATCTCTAATTTTACCAGCTAAACCAATGCAGATTCTGTCAGTTTTGTATTGAGGTTTATGAAATGTCTACAAGTCCATATTGTACCCTAAAACTATTTTAGATGACTTCCATAAGAGACACTGTAACAATGCATTGCACTGTAGTGTTTAAGAACTGAGGATATTACAATTCATATCTCAAGGTAATTTTTTTCTGTGCAGTATAAAGAGATTATTATGATTACAGGACTTTTATGGATTTATTCACTTAACTTAAAAAAAAAACAAAAAAATCAAAGCATGGGCCACCAGAGGCCAAAGAAAGACGTATAGTCCTGTGCAGTTACAATGTCTGTTAAAATACAAAGGATTTAATTGTTCAATAGCAACTTCAATTTATGACTGCTGTTATCAATTGTAACTTCAAGAATGGTATAATTTATTACCTCTGTGGTCATTACTATAACGTATTGATCTTTTTATAATGGTTTTCTGTTTCAAACTTATCTGTTAATGGCACTTGGAAGGGATTAGGTGATACACCAGACAGCAATGTGATGGATGTTCTTTCTACCTTATATGACCATTTTATCTGACTGTCTGACTGAACATAATTACCCCTAGAACATAGTGTACAGTAAGTCCTCGTTTTACGACGCTTCGTTTTATGACGAATAGCTTATCCGACGCTGTCCAATGTGGCTTATCCGACGCTCTTATGATACTTTGCAAAGTTGCAACATTATGTCAATCAGAAGGCTGCAGTCAGGGAAATCATCCAGATCAGTCTGTGTGAAGGTTTAGTGGTGTATTTATGCCTTTAAACATCTCTAACAGTTTTATTATACAGTTCTGGATTCAATAAATAGAATCTTTACATCATAATGTATGTGTGTGCAGCATATCTTATTGCTTGAGTAAAATATTTTGTGTATTTTAGCATTAAAATGCCTTCAGGAACGGAACGTTTGATTTAAACAGTGTTCCTATTGGAAAACGTGTTTCGCTTTACAACGCTTTGGTATCCGGTGCCATTTTGAGTAACACATTGTGTCGGATAACCGAGGACTGCCTGTATACATATTTATATGGAGGAGGTATTACGGGAAAGAAAGAACATAGTAATACATGGCACAACAATCTCTGTGTAAAATAATAACCTATCACTGGAGCACAACCTTTATTATTCACTCTGAGATGCGCCTAGAGATGTGCGATTTTCTTCAAATTTGCAGGGGGGGTTGCATTATTTTTCTTAATTTTGCAGTTTTGCAAAGTTCACACTTTTTTGTTACATCCTATATAGAAAAGCGCCATATACAAAAAAATGTATATTGTTATTATTAAAAAAAAACTTCTAGTGCGAGTCTAGCAGGTTGGAGTCCAAGCATTTTCTCCTCCTGTCTATGTGTATCTGGCCTTTGCTTGGTGCCGTGGTTTAACAAACTCATAGGGATCCATGTTAAAAATGGATTTGAGGCAAAAGTTGACACTGTGAGCTAATTTACATGTCATTTCCCAGAATCCCTAGCTGCAGTGGAAGCACTGTATGCTAAGAGACAACAGTGAAAAGCAGGTTGCAGACCTGTCTGAGACATGTGAATGTGCTCACAATTGATATTTTAATTTGCTGTATGCTATACGGTGGAGGGTTTTTTATCCACCATAACATATCTAATGTGTGGTTGAAACCTATCCCAGCTTCAAATTGCAAAGCTAATGTAACCAGCTTCAAACTTGAACTGAAAGGTGGAAACCAGTGCTGATGAGTAGGTTTACTGGCTATGCTGAAAGGTGTGTGAGGCCAGATCCCCGCTGGCTACTGCAGCGCCCCGTGTGGCGGATGCTGTAGTGACAAGAGCCACCTCTCAATGGGGCCGGGCCTGCTGCGAGGGGGGCCACCGCGCTGCGTGGTGAGTTTTTCCAGCCTGCAAGAAAATTGTGAGGGGAACTAGCAACAGAGCGCTAGGCCACACCCCCTGACGGTTCAGCCAATGTGGGCGAACCTGCCGGGTGATGTCACGGCCGTGACCCCATCACTCCCCCCGTCACGTCCCCCCCTGTCTTTCCCCCTGCAGCTAAGCTGCGAGGCTGGTGGCACATGTGCAGTGCAGGCACTGGGGCTGCAGCATAATGCTGCAGGCTTCAGTGTGTAAGTGGTCCATGCTAAAATGGATTTGAAGCAAAGGTTGACACTCTGTGACATAGCATATCATTACCCAGGGTCCCTAGCTGCAGTGGAAGCACTGTATACTAGTAGATAATGTTGAAAAGCAGGGTTGCAAACTTGTCTGAGACGTGATTGTGCCCACAAGTGATATTTTTATTTACTGCATGGGTCAGGGTTTCTGTCATTTTTTTTCTCACCATAACTTATATAATGCTGTGGTTTGGAATTCCATGGTTCTGAACTTCAATAGTAATGGCTAAAATGTCCTCATTTTACAGCTGTTTTCCTGACACTCCCAACATCCTGGGCAAAATATCCCATAGCTTGAAGCCAAAATAACTTGAATATTATTCAATGTTTCTCACATGATGCGGCACACCCACTTATAATTAATTTTACCATTAATAATAAAAAAACATTTGTGTATATGTACATATATACACTGGTGATGATCATGTCTTTACTCCACATTTCACCCATTTTCCCCTTAAGCATTTTTGCAATAATTATTTTTACACTGTTAAAATATTCTGAATAATATACTGCCATGGAATCACTATTGCAAGTATATTGCTTATAGCCATCTGTAGTGCTATATTCAGATTTATAAATCAACGACTTTAAAGTTACTTTAACATATTTAATCTTATGTTCTTGACCATGTTGTCAGTGTTTATTCAGCTGGGTGTTAAAACTTGCACGATGGAATAAATGATATGTACACCCACTCCTAACTTAATTAGCTTCCTGTATCTTTCCTTTAGTTAATATTTAAATTTTCATGCTAAAAGCCATATTTTACAAATGTTTTCATGCATGTGACAAAGCTTTATTGGCTCTGCATTTTCTCCATTACGGTGTTGAGGTACTTAAAGCAGCTGATAAATGCAAGAGCAGGTATTAAGGATGGTCAGGCCCACAAATTTGTTGGGAAGTTTGAGTCAAACTTTGGCATTAACTTTTAAATCTTTGTAACTTTTGGAATGTGAGCCACAGATTTTATTTGCTGTCAACAAACTTTAGAACTTTCAATGCGAATTTAAAAAAAAACCACAAAAAAAACATTATTTTAATAATATTTACAGAATCCAAAACCTACTGAGATTCAGCAAAACCAGAACAAAATTTTATTTTTAGAACCAAAACACCAGTGAAAATGCCCACCCATAACATTTCTCTCTATCCACATTTCTCCGTTTCAAACAAGAAGATTTGTTCTCTGTATATTATTAGTGAGTCTACTGCTTTGAGTCTAAGAAAATTAAGATGTGCTCCTTCAGCATTAAATGAGCAATCAATGCAATATCCTACATGTGTGTGTGCTTGTTTTTTAATAAATCAGTTCTGTAGTATTAGATAATACTCACTACCTTTTTTTATTCAACTCCTAATGCCATTTTTAATGAGTTTTTAAATACTGATAATACTTTGATTTCTATAGTAAGTTTTAGCACACTTTGCCAGCAATGCAAGTTCTTTGAAACACTTTCCTGTTTGTGATAATTTGTTGCCAATATTCCCAGCAGTTTGAGCTGCAAACTGTAACAATAGATAATATTTCCTTGGTAATATAAGAATACATTGTAGCTGCTGAGTTATACTGATTGAAGGATTGATTGAAACAGAAAGGCAGCCATTTAGTGAACCCTGTGAAGCAGAATATTTTGCGGATCGATCACGTGAGAACAAATCTATCAGTTTAGGTCATTCGTTTTCAATAAAAAGGTAATCAAAGGCTGCATACATATATTAAAACAAAAAACATTCTAGACTTTCATATGAAATGTAATATACAAATGAAGACACATATGTTCTCACATTCGAAAATCATCTCTTTTCATACTACAGTTTGCATTAGTTAACATTAGGAAACTCTTTATTTTAATTAAAACAAAGGGTAAAAACGAATTAGATTATATACCTCTCACAAATGCATTTTTACATTTGCAATTCTAAAATAAAAATGTATTCTAGCAAACTGGCTGCAATAATATATTTAGTATGTCTTTTTTTTTACAGGTTCTTGTAATCAATGGACCACATTAAATAAGAAGTACAAGTGCCATTGGCACAAACAAATAATTTCTTGTGCAATCAAAAAAAAACCTTACAATAATAATTAATTTTGGAAGTATTTTTGAGCCTGTTCTTTCTAGGTTGTATTTTCATTTTAACTTCCTCTAAAACAGGGGTGTGCAAAATATGGGGCGCACCCACCAGGGGGGCTGCGAGATTCTCTGCAGTGGGTGCGGCAGTTACAGAGGCCCCACGCGCTTCCCGAAGGCATTTCAATTCAATGCCGGGGGAGCGGTAAAGGCCTCTGTAAACTTCACTTGCCTTGGCTCAGGCGGCTTCTGGTGATGCGTTGACATGGCAACGGGGCATCAAATGATAATGCCGCATTGCCGTGATGTCAGAACGCCGGAGCCAAGATAAGGAGGCGGTGGCGCGAAGAGGAGGGGAGAGCCGGCAGAGGGACGCAGGGGTAAAAGATTGCGTACGCCTGCTCTAATGCATCTAAACTCTCACCACTGTGACATAGTTGCTGAACTAGGTTGGATACACACTATGCACAGACAAAAATTGACTTGACCGCTCACCCTGCATAATCCTAGGCACTAGATATATCAATAGGGGATTTTAAACATACACGGTAAATAATAATTCACCATGTATAATGTTTTGATGTAATAAAATTGTATTATTTTATTTTAACTGCAGCTGATTATTAAGTCACATGACGGGCCATATAGAGATACTGTGTCTCATGGACACACTTACTGTAGACCTATTATTCCTACTGTTTACCCGCACTGAGTGCAACATGGGAATTATTTTCTGAATTTCTCTGGATCAACCTCGCACATCTCTGGATACACAATATGCAATGTCCATGCTACTTGTTTGATCTTCCAAGTAAAGACAGTCATGTACAGAGCTTCCCGAAACACTGGGATTCGGAGGGTCAACGCTTCTAAAGGTAAGAAAAATATTGAATCTATATAAAAAAAAAATACGGGTTTTTTTATTTTGATGTTTTTCATTGCCCATTGACTGATAATGTATTCATCTGTGCCCATTTAGGGTACAGATATATACAGTGACAGCCAATGCATTTTTTAGCATGCTTTTTTTCTATTAATTGTTGTTTTTTTCTTTTTATGTTTATTGTTTGTTTGGCTTAAATTGTTTGTAATTTGGATGGCTTGTTTTTATTTCATTTGCTGGTTATTTAGCATTTTTAATGTTGGCTACTGGTTTTAATTGAAGTGTGGGCTAGTGGTTTTATTAAGGAATTGATTTGTTGGCTAGTGCATTTATGTATTGAATTGCTTGTTTGTCTAGTGGTTTTATTTCTTGAATAGTTTGCGTGGCTATGTGTTTATTGAATTGTATTCTGATGTTTTGGAATAACAAAGTTGTTATTATTGTGCTGTTTTGGAGATGGATAAATGTTATTGATGTGGCTTACTATTAGGGTTTTTAGTTATTTTATTGTTGGGGTGTTTAGGTGCTTCTGTATATATTTTATTATATAGTGTATTTTTGGCCTTCATGCTTTTTTATTAGGGGGCCATTGACTGTTATAGTGGCTTATCATGCCCATATTATATGGGTATGATGTATTACTATGCCAATCAATGGGTACAGGGTGGATGTACTGGTCCTGGGGTTGGTGGTTAGACCTCCCAGGTGGGTAGCGGGGGTGGGTGCGTTAACCCCTTAATTACTATAGCGGTTATTAACCACTAAGATGATTAAGGGGTTAGGGGCCATTAGATTGTATTTTTTCTTGTATTCTTTCTGGCAACAGAGGACATGGACATGGAGTATGATGACGAAGATGCCCTCCTTGATGGCAGGGGTAAGTAGAAAGGTTTATTTACTGTCTGGCTAATGTTTTATTTAATAATGAGAAAATGGGCATATCTAGATAAGTTATTTTCCCCATTACTATACTGTATGTGTTGAGGGGGGGGGGTATATTTATTTAAATGTATTGGTAAAAAACATTTGGCCACAGGATTGGTAGTGCAGGCCAGCGGGGACCCCAGACACCCTGGACACCACCTGAGGACCCCCGGACACCCATGGGGGCCACCTGAGGTCCTACAGACACCCCTGGGGACAACTTGATGACCCCCAGACACCCATGGCCTCTCGTATCAATCATGTGGGGGTAGAAGAGGTGGGTATTAGTGTTTATTGTGGTTAGCCACGGTGGGTGAAGGGAGTATTTGGCCCTTGGTGGGTAGAAGGAGGGGTTAACCCCTTCATTGCCTTAGCGCTTTACTGGTAAGATAATGAAGTTGCCTGTAAAGGCATTTTTATTGCATGATATTCATGCCGGGGTTCTCCGGTGCTGTATTAATAGGTATCAGCTCCGGAGACTCCCGGCATCAATCCGATGCAGGAAAAAACTTTTTTTTCCTTAAGTCCCGTCTTGCCGCCTCTCAGCAGCTTCTCACCAGCCTCACGCCAACTTTTCCTGACGTGAGGATTTTGAGAGAAATTCGCCATTCTTGAGCCGTGATAGGCCTTGATAACCTAATCGAGGCTATTAGAATTGCACGAGTTTCAGAACCTGCTGATAAGTGGCTTATCGCCGCTCACTCTGTGATTTTTTTTCATTCTTTTATCGTCCACATATCGAGGCTTACTGAATAGCAGTAGGCATTTTGGCCGATAAGTGCTCGATAAGTGGCTTATGAATGCTTATAAAATAGGGCCAAAGGTCTTTTGCCATTTTTTTTTCACCTTAATAGATCAGTGGGGTCCTGGGAAGCTTAATTTCGATGTTCTCAGTTTCAGAGACCCCCAAACCACCCCCTCCCTATACCCATTACATTTTTAATCGATCGGACAAGAACAGTGTGCCTGCCAGGGTCAGTATTCTTCTGGAAGATGGCATTGAGGCTTTCTATTGGTGGCCTTGCAGCCATGTTTGTAGTTTCTATGCTACAAAAGGTTCTACACCAAAAATGACCATCAAAGGGGATTTCAGTTGTAAAACCTAACGTCAGAAAATGTATTTAGAGGGCACATTTACACACAACAGGGACACAATAATAATAATAATAATAATAATAATAATAATAATAATAAAGGAACCTCAACCCATAGGGGAAAGGGGCAGCATGATCTCCAGATAGAGGCCCCCAGATCCTCCAACCCTTTTTTCCCGTTCTCTTTCCCACTGTTAGGGGGAGTTATGGTAGCAAGAGGTTGAGTGGGAGTTGTTGGTCTGGGTGTGGGTAGCCATGGTACCTAGGGTCCTGGGCTACCCACAGGGTACCTGTCCTGGGTACTTACAAAGGCCTTAAAAGCAAGCTTCAAGGGGGAGGACCTCCTCTTTTCCCACACCCAGGACAAAGCAGGAATATATAAAGGAGCATCCAACATACGGTTCAAGCAGGCGTTCTCCAGAGCTGAACCCCATTAATTTCAGCTCTGTGGACTCACTGCTTCCCAGGCACAGACGTCCAAAGGGGGTGTTGTTATCTGAGCAAAGTTTAAATCTCCTGCAGGCCAAAATGAATCTAAACCTTATGATATCACGGTTCTCTATTGACCTGCAGGGCGCGGAAGCTTTGAAACTCCGCCATTATGTAATCCCTGCTTTCTGAGCACCAGCACCCCCAACTGAGGTAAGCATCTCCTGAAGCAGTGGGTCTCCATAGCTGAAATATAATGTGGTTCAGTTCCAGAGACCCAATGTTTCAATCCTATCTATCTTGAAAAAAAAAATTGCTAGCTTGCATAGCCTCCTTAACATGGACTGACTGGTAAGCAATGCAGGGCTCCAGGGGCCAGCAGGGTCAATGCAGTTGCTCAGGAGGACAAGAGTTAACTCTTGTTAGGCTTGATGCACATACTAAAGCATTAGCATACTGTACATATGTAACGGTCAGACACCCATCCAATCTCACATTGGCCCCTGTGGTCTACTGGCCCCCCATTAAATGTCTGTGTATGTTGTGGTGCACCTGCTGGCTTACAGGACTCCTGAGTCTCCCGCTTGGTTGGTATGGGGAATATCACCATGACAGGCGTCTGAGGTAGTGTCTCTGAGTCCTACTCACATTCGATGCAGCGCCTCCACCCCATCAGGATCGCTTCAGCAGCAGGGGGATGTATATGATGGGAACTCCTCGGTGGTACCTCCTTCTGCAGAATGACTCCACACTCACACAGAAGGGATGTAGTGAACAAGGGCATCTTTATTTGCATCTGATTAGGCAGACTGCCCCTCATCGCGGTCGTGCTCAGCCGCTCATCTTGTTGAGGTACCCCCTTCAGAAGGTTCCTCCTCTCTCAATAGAGGTGGCTCACCTCTCCCCTAAAGGAGATCACCATCTGTGCCAGGTCCCTGGTCACAGTGTGTAGTTAGCTTGCACATAACTCTGACAGCCTTGAACTGCTGCAGACACTCTGGTAGACTACTTCAGAACTGGAACATAAACCACTAACTTTTGTTAGTGGTGTGTCTTATATAGACTCAGAAAACAGACACACCTCTGTGTAACTAATAGTGGACACAGAGCATGCTGTCACGTCCCTTGTTACATAGGACACCTCACCAGGGTGTGAGGGCAAACCTCCATGATTGTTGCTGGCAACCCTGCATACTTACCAGGTTTACTACCAGCATGAGAAAGAGATGTAAACCATTTTTACACATGGCTACACATATATTGGCATAATTTTGGATGGGGTATCTCTAGTTTCAGACCCCATGCAGTGGGCTGCTTGCTGGTAATACAAGTTCTAGCACTATTCATACAGCAATTGCATTTGAAGGATCTTCAGGGCAATTTGAAAAGCTGATGGCATTTATAGAAGAAATATTGGATATCATATTTGTGATGTGTTTAGACACACTGGGGCCTATTCTATAAGCCTCAATAACCCACTTATTGAGGCCTTTTTGGCCCAAATGCCTACTGCTATTCTGTAAGCCTCGATAAGTTGGCGATAAAGGCATAAATCGCCCATTTTTGCAGCCGTCAAAAAAAGATTGTCAGGTGAGTGGTGATAAGCCACTTAGCAGGTTCTGAAACTCGTGCAATTCTAATCGTGGCTCTAGAATGGCGAGTTTCTCCCAATATCCTCAGCCAGGAAAAGTTGGCGTGAGGCTGGGGAGAAGGTGGCGAGAGAGTAAATAAAAAACATTCTACTTACCCATGCCACCATGAAGGGCATCCTCGTCAGCATACTGCAGGTCCATGTCCTCTGTTGCCAGCAAGAGTACATGAAAAAATACAATCTACTGGTCCCTAACCCCTTAATCACCTTAGCGATTAATAACCGCTATAATAATTAAGGAGTTAACCATGTCCCCTGCTACCCACCCAGGAGGCCTAACCACCCACCCCGGACCCACTATACCCACCCTGTATGCATTGATTGGCACAGTTGTATATCATACCCATATAATATGGGCATGATAAGCCATTATAGCACTCAATGGTGAAACTAATAAAACCATTAGACCAAAAATACACAATAATAAAATAAATACACAAGCGCCTAAACACCCCAACAATAAAATAATTAAAAAGCCTAATAGTATACATGAATAACATTTATCTATCAGAAAAACAATAAAAATTATGTTATTTCAAAACATAAGAATTAAATTAAATAAACACCTATCCATCCAATTCAAGAAATAAAACCACTAGCCAACCACTCAATAAAATAAATAAAAACACTAGCCAACAAATCAATTAATTCATTAATTTAAAATGCTAACAATCCTAAAATGTACTAAAAACAAGTCAGCCAAATTCAAAACAATTTTATCTAAACAATAAACAGAAATCGAAAAAATAACAATCAATTCAAAACAAGCATTTGCCAAAAAATGCATTAGCAATCACTGTATTTATCTGTACGCTAAAGGGGCACAGATTAATATATAATCAGTCAATGGGCAATCACAAACATAAAAATAAATAAATACAATGAAAAAACCTGAAACCTTTAGAAGTCTTCCCCCTCCAAATCCCGGCGTATCTGGAAGCTCTCGACCCGCGACGTCATCACCCGCAATCAAACTCCATCCTCCTTGAAGATCAGCATCAGGTACCAACATTGTCTTTCTTTTATCTTCTCTCACCATCTTCTATCTTCTTCTGTAATTATTTTCTTCTTTTCCTCCATCTCCTATCTTCTTTCTTTCAATCCAATGTGTCCCATGGTAAATCCACAACGGATGTTGTCTCATCATCTTCTTCAGCTAAAATGAGACAGAACAGGCCTTATATAGGGCCTGTGATGTCACATTTTAGGGTCAGATGGTACAGTTCCAATCTAATTCAATGCCGTATCATGTGCCCGCCTTTTTTTTTTTTTTTTTAAGGATATGACATCATCTTTTAAGGAGGTACCTCACATCTTTAAAACCACATGTCTCATATCACATGTTATTACAGCCAATGGGATTGAAGACAATCCCATTGGTTCATGTACCATGTGATATGTAAAATGAGTTTAAAGTATGTGACATAACTTTAAGGGAGGATGTCACACCCTTTAAATTAATTTAATTATATGTATATGATATACCACTGTGCCAATCAATGGGTACAGGGTGGGTATAGTGGGGGTGGGTGGTTTGGCCTCCCGGGTGGGTAGCGGGGGACAAGAGTTAACCCCTTAATTAATATAGCGGTTATTAATCACTACGGTGATTAAGGGGTTAGGGGCCAGTAGATTGTTTTTTTTATGCACTTTTGCTGGCTACGGAGGACATGGACCTACAGTATGCTGATGAGGATGCCCTTCATGATGGCAGGGGTAAGTAGAATATTTTTTATTTACTTTATTTATGCTGGCTGGCTAATGTTTGGTTTTATAATGGGCAAATGAGCTATTATCCATATCTGGATTTTGCCCATTAATGTACTGTATGTGTTGTGGGGGGTTGTTGGGGGTAGACGAGGTGGGTAGTAAGGTTGTTGTGCTTGTTTTTGTTTCTTTGGGGTAGAAGGATTGGATGAAGGGGAAGTAGCCCCAATGGTGGATGTTTAAGCCTGCAGAGAGTAGTGGGACTGGTTAACCCCTTCATTACCATAGCGGTTCCCAATAACTGAACATTTGCAGTGTGAGATGTCACAAAGCTTCAGCCACATGCACCAAACTTCCAGTGTATAACAGCAAATAAAATATCACTGGTGGGCACATTCACATACCTCAGACAGGTCTGCAACCCTGCTTTTCACCATTGTTTCCTAGAATACAATGCTTCCACTGCAGCCAGGGATTCTGGAAAAGAATGTGTAAATGAGCACACAGTGTTACCTTTGCTGCAAATCCATTTTACCATGGGACCCTATAAGCTTATGCCTGCCGTAATACACAGCTTTACAGCACAGCCTGGGCATAGCCAGTAAACCCACTCACAGACAGCTATATTTCAACCTTTTCAATTTTATCAGTATGAGAATAATTACACTGGTTGTGCAATTTGAAGCAGGCATAGGTTTATACCACACATTAAATAAGTTATGGATTAAAAAAAAGTGAGAAAAAACCTCCACCGTATACTGTAGCATGCTGCAAATAAAAATATCCCTTTGAGCACATTCACATGTCTCAGACAACCTGCTTTTCACTGTTATCTCTTAGCACAGGCGTGCGCAAACATTTTAGTCTGTGCCCTCCTGCCTACTCTCCCCCCTCCTTACCTGATCGTGGGCGTTTTCTGACACCTTGTGATGTAACGTGACATCATGTGAGACGCCACGTTGCCATGGCGAAGCGTTGCCAGAGGCCGCCGGAGACAAGGTAAGTGAGCTACGGAGGCTTCGCACTCGCTCCCCCATCATTTCATTTAAATACTTTGGGGAAGAGCATGGGGCACTGTAAGTGCCATGCCTCCCCCAGAAAATATGGGGGGGCACCCCCCAGTTTGCGCACCCCTGTCTTAGCATACAGTGCTTCCACTGCAGCCAGGGATTCTGGGAAATTACATGCAAATGAGCCCACGGTGTCACCTTTTGTGGCAAATCCATTTTAACATTGACCCATATAAGCTTATGCCTGCCGCAATACAGCTTTTCAGCACAGCCTGGGTTACAGAAGTGTATAACTGCAAAAGCAATGACTGGGCTATAGATAGAAGCTTGATGGAATACTTGGTAAAAAAATAAATAAATAACAGGAGCTAAATAGTGCTCATTTTAAGTTTAAACTCTTTATCACATTGAGATTGGAGTAGGCTTGAGGAGCCTGTGTTGAACCTGTGGGTGCACTTGAGTGCTTTTTGACTTTCTAATTCAGTAAGTATTGTGGGAACACAGTCCAGCCTCTAACACTGCAATCTCTTCTCTGTCATGTCTCATCCCACAGGAGCTAAGTCATATGACCTCAGCACATTTTGTGTGGGCACATTTCCTCAGAAGGTATCGGAAAGAGCTGAAAAATCCCATATCTGTCATGGGAATGGACTTGAGAGGTCTTTTTCCTCATTGCTTGAAATAAATGCCTGAAACAGACATTTAACATATACTCCATGGATATCTCAAATACAAAAACAGAATAAAGCCAGATTACTTTCAAAGGGCTTGTTGAATTAATATTACATCACAATGGAAGATTAATAGGGAAACGCAAAGTTTGATCACTTTTTCAGATAGACATGCACTATTTCTTCAATAAATCTAATTGGGTGGGGGGGGGGAGTTTAATAGAGGAGATAAGACACTTTTGTGTTTTTATGGTATATACATTTCATTATGCAAAAGTTTATTGTAAGCCATGCTTGCTAAGGCGACATCTCGGCAGACGTTCCTGTGGCCATGGTTGACTGTCATGCACCAACGACCAATCAAAACCCACAACCAATAAATTAGCTGCACACATCAATAGCTTCTTTTTTTAAAACTGGGAGGTGCTAAATGAAGGGACATTTAGAAGTCGGATATAAAAAATTAAAATTACATAGATACTTTTCTTTTAAAGTCAAACATTTTGTATGTATATTTTAATATATAAACAAACAATGCTGTGCACACACAAACATAAGACTATAAACCAAGAAAAAAGGGGTGTATATACTTAACAGAGATTGAGGTACACGCAGATGGACAGGGAACACCAAACAGTCCAGTAGATACACAACAAAAAAAGGGGTCCGCAGCTCACTCAAATGAAAAATAGTAATTTAATAAAACATCAGGCAACCAACATGCTCCAGAGCATTGTACGTTTCAGACCAATAATGTCCATTATCAAGCTCTATCTGTATGATAATAAGGGTGTTTCAGGGAAGACCTGTGTCAGTCTTGTATCTTCCTGGAGAATGGGTTGTAGTTCCCAGGTGATCTCGCGCAGGGCTTCTAGGTGTGGGATACATGTGACCACCTAAGGTACCCTGTTGCTTCTCTCTTACTTTCTGTATTCAAGGAGATCACTTATTGGTATTCTTGTGGCTTTGTGGATTTGCTGGTCTACTATTCTGTGGTTTTATCCACGGTTTATGAAATCAAATTTCAGGGCTGTAATCCGCTGGCCTCTGTCTGCTGTGTCAGAGCATACCCGGTTGTATCGTATGTATTGACTGTAGATGGTGGTATGCATAGTGTGTGGGGTGGAAGCTGTTGTCACTCAAATAGTTGGCTCTGTCTGTAGGTTTGCGGTATACAGAAGTCTGTATTTGGTTGTTCTTTATAGTAATGGTGGTGTCTAGGAAATGTAATTCGTCCGGGGAATGGTTGAGTTTGAGGTTGATAGTCGGGTGGAACGTATTGAAGTTCACATGGAACTGTATGAGGTCCTGTTACCAGTGGTCCAAATCAGGAGGATGTCATCGATGTAAGGGGTTTCAAGTGACAGGTGGAATGAAAATCATTTTCCAGTTTTGCGCAGAAAAGATTGGCATACAGTGGCACCATCTGAGTGCCCATAGCGGTCCCGGTTGTCTGGCGGTATGTGTCATTTCCAAATGTGAAGAAGTTATGGGTCAGAATAAATATGATGCATTTCGTCACTGTCTCTGTGAGACGCAAGATGCAAGATGCAAAACCTGCGCAATGCTCCTCACAGCGGGCGCAATACAAATATCACACAGGATTCTGGAGTACAAAGTCAAAGGAAGATTCAGCTGTTCCTCCAGCAATGTCGTCTACCTTATCATGTGCATGAAATACCCAGGGGGCTGCTACTACATAGGTGAGACGGGTCAGGGGCTTAACAAGAGAATGAATCTGTATCGCCACAGCATCACACGTGGAACAAGAGACAGTCCTGTCTGCGAACCTTTCTCTGACTCTGGCCATAAGATGAACAATCTAAAGGTGGCCATACTCAAAGGTAATCTTAGAACACCGAAAGAGAGATGGTTGCATGAATACAAATTTATGAAACTATGTGGGACACTGTGAGGATCAAGGAGTCGCGCCACGCTCAGCGCGCTCCTCACTCACCTCCGGCCACTGCCAGGGACCCGCATTGTCCCCTCCCACCGCTGGTAGGGACATCGCTCCTCCGGGGACCACCCTGCAACCGGCTTGCGCACTCCAGTCTTGAAGAATTGCATCCTAGCACCAGCATCAGGGGTCACGTAGCACACGTTCGGCGCACATAGGATCCTCCTCCTCAGAACATATCAGGGATACTGATCTCACCTGATCTGTGCTTCTGATGCTCCAACCACAGCCCGCGCTGCTAACACACCTTCACGCTGCAGGTTATTCATTGGTTGCTCTCTCCTACTGCTGCGGCACAGTTTATTCGAGCATTTGCCCGTTCTGTGCCGCAGCAGTAGCCTGGCGCGCGCCCGAGTGTGACGGGCGCGCGCCGAAGCAGCGGAAGAGCGCCCTCCGATCGGGGCGCTCTCCCTACCGCTGCCGGGTCCGCCGGGTCCCCCGGAAACCCCTGCCGCTGTCCCGCGATCGCGGGACACCAGGGCTCCCTCGGGGAGCCCCTGGACACGCGTGCGGGGGGCGCACGCTCCCGATGACGCGTAACCGCGCGTCTATGACGCGCGGCACGCCGAGGGGCGGCCACTAGCAAGCCGGGAGATTTCCCGGCTTGCGGTACCGACCACACTTCAATAAAGTGTGTCGGTAGTGTACTTATGCTCAGTTGCCCCACTGGCAAATTGGCTGAGCATAATCCTATGTTCC
This sequence comes from Ascaphus truei, assembly GCF_040206685.1. NCBI lineage: Eukaryota > Metazoa > Chordata > Amphibia > Anura > Ascaphidae > Ascaphus > Ascaphus truei. Next base: position 89,160,631 of record NC_134488.1, read on the forward strand.
CTTGTGTTCATCACATCCTAGCCTCTGCAGTCTTGTCCTGTCTCTCTGTTCGCAGCTCTGCGTGTATCGATACGGCCTTGCTTTTGGACTCCATTCTTCCGTACCTCTGACCCCGGCTATCTCTGACCATCTGCCCCTCTCCAACCCAGACCCCGGCAAGTATATCGACTATCCGTACCTCTCCAACCCAGACCCAGCTACCTCGACCAACCTACACTCCAGACGCGCCCACACGGCTGTGGATGGTGTTTATATCCATTTCCACCTCTGCCCCGCGGTCACACCTTGTTTGTGGTGAGCACACTGTGACAGACACTCACAGGTGGCTAACACCGAGACCGCAGCTTCATGAGTCACTACACAAGAGAACTTTCTTGTTAAGGCCTATGTCTACAAATACTGCTCTGTATATATGCACACACACACACCTGCCTCTTACACATACAAATGTACAATGTAATTCTATCCCTTTATAACAATATTGACCACATAGTACCCACACACATGCACAGAAATGCAACACCCTCTTACATTTCAACACCTACCCAAACCATTGTTATACACTCCCCCTCTACATTCACCTTTTGTAAAGCGCTGTATGCACTGTGAGTGCTTTATCAATTAAGATTTACACACATACACACACACATACATGCTTACTCTAACATCACAAACATTCAGGGACCATTTAACACCTTAAGTTATAAATCGCATTCTGCTCAGGGGGGTTGGTTAGGCTTCACCCACAGATAAAACATTTCTAGCTGTTTTGTTTGAATGTACATTTCTTAGCTTAATCAATTGTAACAAGAAGAGATCACTGTATCTCGAAAGCTCACACAAACAAAAGCATTTAGTTAGCCACAGAACTGTTTTGACTATTTGTTTTTTATTTTATATATATATATATATATATATATATATATATATATATATATATATATATATATATATATATATATATATATATGCAAATATAGCTGTATGCTCATCTGCATGTCTTAGGCAGCTCTGCAACCCCACCTTTCCCCATTATCACCCAGCATACAGCACTTCCACTGCAGCAAGGGATTCTGGGAAATGACATGCAAATGAGCACACAGTGTCACTTTTTGCCTCAATAACCATTTAGTTATAAATGGTTATTGAGGCAAAAAGTGACACTGTGTGTTCATTTGCATGTCATTTCCCAGAATCCCTTGCTGCAGTGGAAGTGCTGTATGCTGGGTGATAATGGGGAAAGATGGGGTTGCAGACCTGCCTAAGACATGCAGATGAGCATACAGCTATATTTGCATATTTGCTTTCCTGTGGAGGGTTTTTGTCACTTTTTTTACTCACCATAACTTAACTATATATATATATATATATATATATATATATAAATTAACACACACATTCCCAGCTAGCTCAAACTCCCACACCCACCACATCATGAATATATATTTATGTCAAAAAGAGAGCTACTGAGCGTGGCAAATGTATACAACAAAGGACAGGGCTGCCCAATGCTACATCCAATTGACAAAACATATAAAGTAATAAGTATAAAGTTTAAATACTTCAATAATTATAATATTCACTTTACTTAGTTAAACCCTTTGGCCAAAGCGTCATAAGCCAGCATACCACGACAAGGTATAACCAAAATTAATGCAGGTCCTACACTACACTGTGAATCCTTCCTTTTACCTCTGTATGAGGGGAAAGAACCAGTGTGTGTATATATATATACATATATATATATATATATATATATATATATATATATATATATATATATATATACACTGGTTCTTTCCCCTCATACAGAGGTAAAAGGAAGGATTCACAGTATATATATATATATATATATATATATATATATATATATATATATATATATATATACACACACACTTTACAAAACAGACAATAGGCTATAGGCTACAAGGAATTATATATGATAAGTACAACAAAAATAAAAGCAAATAATAGGAATTCCCGTTCTAGAGATATTAAAAATTAATTGCAGGATAAAAGCATAAATTTACTGTTAAGCCTGTTTAGTCATTTTAATGCCCCCTGATGTAGCCACCATGTCATTGAGTCTGGTACTGCAGGGGCCCTATGGTGTTGTGGCTACGTCATGGACTTCCTGCTTATTTTGTAGGGTTATTGCGGTGAACACAATCTAGGAGAGGATGCCTCTTACGTGCGCCTCATCAGTGATGTCACGATCACATGATCATAATGTGTTGGTGGGGCACTAGAATTAAAATTGTTACGTGGATGGGATAACATTCTCCACGCTATTTTATATAAGCGCAAAAGAAAAGTCCATAACGAAGGCAATTGCACCACCAAAATTGGTTGGATTATGCTTCTTATTCTGAAACTAGTTTATTTTAACAACTTGAAATACTGTATGCATGTCATTTTGGGGTGATTTTCTATCCCCCCCAATCTCTTTCTGATTATGGTATTTAATAAATAACATGTCCTAACAGCCTGATCGAGGCATTGAAATCTAACACATCCAAGCCCTATGTCTGTGGAATAAGTGAATTTGATTTTTTTGAAAATTATCCTTGATTATTTTGATTTAGGACTACTACAATGTTAGCAAAACAAAGAGAAACAGTACCTTATGCTAGTGTCACTCAGTAAAAATGCAAATAGAGAGATGGTGATTGAGGCCAAGAAGAAGCGTTTGACATGAAACGTGCGTCAGCGCGATTCATGGTTGAGGCCGGCAGGGAGGGAGAATGTTGCTCCTTGCAGGTATGCAGCCCACAGATCACATCTAACAGTGATCGGAGGTTCCTCAACCTAGCTGTTATTGATTTTTAGTTATTATAGGGAGCATAGAGTTAATTTTATCATTATTAGTTGTTACTAGCTTATTGACACGATCCTTTATAGGGACCCTCTCCTACTTCCAGTTTACTCTACTATCTTCCAGCTTACTCTACTATCTCCTATCTCTCTCCCTGTTTATAGTAGGACACAACAGATTTAGTATTTGTTAGTTAAGATAACTGATTGTTGGCTGAGAAGGAATTAACTCATTCTTGCAACAGTGATCGTATGTAACCATAGTGCTACAACCATTAGCTATTTTGTAATTCAACTTGAATTCAGATACATATGTGTATCTGTACAGATTTCTATTCCTGTAACAACTATCCTCGGCACTATACATGCAGTAGTAAACAGCATGATTAGTTAAGGGATTATATAACCAATTGAGTGTGATTTTTTTTTATCAATGTGCCCTGGATCTTAGCCACTGATTGATCTATCCCTGATTAATTATGGATACATAGTGTGTATTTACAGTAGCTTTTGGTGGATTATTCAGTAGCCTATACTTTAGCTGCCTGTGACTTTGGCCTTTCTGATCTGTATTAATCATAAATTAGAATATTGATCAATAAAGCTATGTGAGCATTTTCCAAAGGCAGTTTACTGAGTATTGATCCTATTCAAATTTGTTTTATACCATACCGTACTTGTTTCCACTTTTTTCTCTATTCCTCTCTAATTTGCATTTTGACTGAGTGCCACTAGCATACAGAACAGGCACAGCACTTATTCTCCTTTTTGTTGCTAGTGATCGTTGCCCTTTAGTAGAACACCAGCCATTCTTTACATTTTCATAATGTTATTAAGGGCTGAGGGAGGATTATTTATGTTGTATGTGCCGACTACAATGAGTAGGAATTATAGAAATTGTACTCTGTATATAAAGAAATCAATGTCCATTTAGCTCATTTGGGACTGTGAGTAAAAATGGTCTTGTTTATAATTCCGTCTTCTGATTACTTAAAATGGTGCAGACAATGAACTCTCTTGAATATTAAACTGGCCTTATAGTAGAAACGGTGGATGAGAAGGATTTGGAATGTATGTAGCTCCCATGTATAAGAACAAATTATTCTGATTCTCAAAGACAGATTAGATTTCTTAACAGCAACCATGTAATTTAATAGTATAGTGAAATACATCACTTTTCCCCCAGGGTTTACTACTACCATAAGTAGTGGTGATGATAAACATGATTCCATTTCCAGTAATGAGTCAGTACAAAGCAAACAAGACTGTATTGTAATGTCAGAACGTTTATTGGGAAGCACAGACTGGTGAATTTAACATAGAAAATCTCTGTTGCATTCATAGCATCTATTTATTAGAACTTTAGCTCTAAATTATTCAAATGATGCATTTTATAACACTGTTTGGAATAACTGATAAATGGTGGTAAGCGTTACAAGTGTCTCTACTAATGTGCAATGTATAATGTGAAAGTGACACAAGATCATGCAAGATATATAAAAGCTTCAAATACAATAATGTGTGTCAATTGTGGTAAGTGAAACGGATGATTGCAATAGGAAATATTAGTTTAGCAGTCAGGTACTCTACACTGATTACTGTAAAAATCAGAAAAAGTCTACGGAAAGAAAACTACATGCAAAAACTTAAATATAAGTGAGTAAATACATGATCTTTGGTAGAAAATAGGTAGAATGTGACCCGCCAGAAGGAGATAGTGGCTTCAGGTGGAGGTATAGACTTGTGTTGTGCGGGTGATGCTCCAATTAGGACAAGCGATGTGGACAGTGACTATAGAAAGTGAAAAAGCCGATATAGTGCAACACTGCGATATAAAACAAGCTGCAGATGAATACCAATTAAGATAAGCCTCTCCAATGATGGGCAAGTGCTGGAGAATAGCACACAGTGAAACATGGAGATAAAGCCCTTCTACAATCCTTGACTGATATCACCCAATTTCTTGCCTCCATTTCCTCTCTGAATGAGAAGAGTGAGCTGCTAGTTCTTGGGGATTTCAACTTCAATTGGCTTGACCCTAAAAACCACAAAATCCAGATACAACTCAAGTCACTTAACCTATCGCAACTCATTTCCCAACCCACACGAATAAACCTGAAGTCGCATAACCATTCCTTGCTAGACTGGATTCTCTCCTCAAACCCCAGCAGAATCCAATCCTCTGGCATCCTTCCTGACATTTTCAGTGACCATGCAATAGTGTACTGTGTAAGGAAAATTAAACCGCCCCATTCAAGCCCCAAAGTTCTCCTCACTAGAACATTTAAAAACTTTAACCCACAACAGTTTCTGGATGACCTTACCAACTGCCCATGGCACAGAATCGATTTAATTCCCGACCCTGATTCTGCGCTCGACTATTTCCAATCCGAGTTCTTAAAACTCTGCGATACCCATGCTCCACTACGCAAAATAAGGGTACGGGGGGCCCACCTTCCATGGGTTACACCTGACCTTATAGCACTCTACCAGTTCAGGGATGCCTTGTGGAAAAGCTACAAAGTAACTGGCACTACCAAGGATCTCAATCACTACAGATGCCTGCGGAACGTGTGCACAAGGCAAACAAGGCATGCAAAAGCACAATATTACTCTGACAATCTCCTCCAGAATACATCAAACCCAGCTAATTTCTGGAAGGTTATCAACAATATATTCCAGCCTCCTAACCATCAACAACCAAGTAATATCACTAAGGGGGATATTACTCTGACAAACCCCACTGACATTGCAAATGCATTCAA